>NC_090178.1:22354702-22409702 GCF_024679245.1 Pseudorasbora parva | reverse complement strand
TCCTTTTAAAATAAATATGCTTGATGGACTATGGAGGAATACTCATGTGCACAACGTAGAGATTTCCACCCAGTCCTTAAAGACTATTTATGGAAGTTAAGCTGTAAAGATAGGTCATTTACGATTATGATGTCATGAATACATTAACATATTACCCCCCCCCCCCCCAACACACACACACACCCCACTTCCTCCACACACACCTACATTTACATATTGAAGTCTGTTTAGTATTCAGTATATTTGATGTTGTTCCTTCACATGCAAAGAGCTTTGACAGGTATACCAGTGGTCATTTACATATGTCTTAAAGACACGTAAGCAAAAACCAACTGTTTCTCAAAGCTGTTCTACAAGATTTATTTCCGAGGGTCAGAGAGACATTTTTTCGGTGCAAGAAACCATTAGTTTTATCCCTGGACTTCAGAGGAAAGTAAAAAATGTGAGAATATGTCCACTCTGTGGTCTCATTAGAAAACCTCTAGTGCTTTATTTTGGTGTGAAGATGATAAAGTGTCTGTGTTTGTAACTTTTTCAGGTAGCAGTCTATGCTAAGCTATTACTCACAACTTCGAGGTTTGTATAGTTGTTATATGAGGGCAGAGGTGGTTAGAGAGTCAGACTGATAACTCAAAGGTTGCGGGTTCAGTTCTCAACATTGGCAGGAAATGACTGAGGTGCGCTTGAGCAAGAAACCTAACCCCCAAACGCTCCTCAAGCGCCACAGCAAAAATGGCTGCCCACTTCTTGAGGACAAATTCTGAGTATGGGTTACCATACTTGGCCTTCACATGTCAGTTTAATTTTTACTTTTCATATATTTGTTTCTTTGAGTATTGTGTTTAAAACAAGCTGGTAACATTTTTCTGCAATGTTTAAACCATTGTGTCTGGCTGCTGGTCGTTGGTGTAAAAATATCACTGGCAGTGTTTGCTTGTTACCTGTGTTTGTGAGTAACATATATTGTGTGTGTTTGTGTGCATTGCAGGTGTGAAGATGAGGAAGTTTGCGTATTGTAAGGTGGTGCTGGCTACTTCTCTGGTGTGGGTGATGATAGACATGTTCATCCTCCTCTACTTCAGCGAATGCAACAAATGCGATGACAAAAAAGAGAGTGGATTGCCGGGGAGAGACAGTGAGTATACACACAATGTTGTTTTTACACCATATAGTTATCACTTAGTCCTCTACTTTTATAATAAATTTAACACTTTTTGGCATTATTAAACATGTCATATTTTCTTCATGAGCACTTTACTCAATATTAAATAAATACCAAAAATTACTGTTTTGGAATATTACTATTATTTTGGGTAATTTGATGTTTAATGAATTGTGGCAGAATTTTTGGCAGATTTTCTTTTCTTTTTTTAATTTTCTGGCCGAGATATTTGTTTCAAGAATAGACCAAAAAAAAAATTAGATTGGTGGGTATAAAAATTAGATTTGATTTTAAAAATTAGAATTAGATTTTAAAAATTATTCTGTATATATACCATATGCATATAAAGCTGACCCACATTATGTTGCATTACACATTATGAGTCAATAATTACTCTGATTTAAGTCACATGAACCTTAAGTAGCTGCATTATAACACACTTTTTCTTCTTTATTTTAATTTGAATATGACTTCTATTCTTCTCTGGTTATTGCAAAAAAATGAAAATGGCTTTAAATAAGAATAATTTCTCAATTCCCAACCCTATTATTTACTGTATGAATCCTTTTTGCAATTTGAAGACATCCCTGGATGTGCAGGCAGTTTTGTACCCAAAGTATACTGTAGCTAAATAACTCCAAACACACACACAGCTAATACATAAAGCACACACACACACACACACACACACACACACACACACACACACACAGACACACACACACACACACACACACACACACAGACACACACACACACACACACACACACACACACACACACACACACACACACATTTGTTTTTGTTACATATGGGGACATTCCATAGGCGTAATGGTTTTTATACCGTACAAACCGTATTTTCTATCCGCTTACACTGCCCCTGCCCCTAAACCTACCCATCACAGGAAACATTCTGCATTTTTACTTTCTAAATCAAAAATCATCCTGTATGATTTATAAGCATTTTGAAAAGTGGGGACATGGCCAATGTCCTCATATTTCACCCTCTCCTTGTAATACCTATGTCATTCCTATGTCATAATACACATTTGTGTCCTCATATGTCACAAAAAAATGCCCCCCCCCCCCCCCCACACACACACAACTGTGTGAAATGAAATACATTGAACTGTGTATTTCTGTAGTAGAGAAGAGAGTAGAAATATGATAGTTTTCTAGCTATATTGGCTCTACATCTGAAATATACAACCACATTCTAACTGTGTAGCTTTTTTTAGTGAATGGTAAGGGATGAGGGATGGAAGAAATCTAGAGCAGTGCTTCTCAACTGGGGGATGCTAAGCTATTCGGATGTGGTCATGGGCGTTGGGGAAAAACAATGCTAATATAATACAATGCCACTTACCATATAAATGTACATAGTTCCAATAGCAACGTAATGTCAAAGTCTGTGTATCTAATCAAATAGTATATCATTTGGATTGTTGGTTATAATAATATTTGTTTTTATGGACATTTTAGATTAGTTTTATATGATGTATTATATGATTATGCCAACTCAAATAAATTGGCAAAACTTTTGGCAAAAAATTAAGGCACTCGGTTACATCAAATTTTTAAGGGGTCATATTATGCAATTCTTGTGTTTTCCTTACTCTTTAGTGTGTTATGTGGCTGTTTGTGCATGTATAAGATTTGCAGAGTTAAAAGCTCAAAGTCGAAAACCCAAAGAGAGATATTATTTGTAAAAGTTAAGGCTCAGCCACACCTTCCTAACACTGTTTAAACCCCCCCCCCCCCCCCCCACACACACACACACACACACACACAAATCTGTAAGTATGTGGGGGAAGTTTTATAACGCCCAAACGTATACGCAAAGAAAGAAGGCATAACTTTTATTATCCACAAAGGCTGATATAAAAATTATTTACAAGTACAGTACAGTCTGACACACACCCTGTAAGTATGATTTAATTTTTAAATAATTTGCTACTGACAATTTAAATGTGAGTTTTGAGCAGCATAGAGTAGCGCTTGTTTGTCGTTTTTACGTTAACAAATGCAAACTTACCAATTTGACACGTTCTGATCCAGTCATGTTGGCAAATTTGATCGATCAGCTTGGTCATCTGCATCATCCGTCCTGTAGATGAGACGTTAAACCAAGGTCCTGACTCCCTGTGGTCATTAAAAATCATAGGATGTCCTTCGGAAAAAGAGTTTGGGTGTAACCCCGGCATCCTGGCCAAATTTGACCATTGGCCTCTGTCCATCATGGCCTCCTAATCATCCCCCTATCCTGATTGTCTCCTCTCCACCAATCAGCTGGTGTGTAGGGAGCGTTCTGGCACAATATGGCTTCCGTCGCATCATCCAGGGGGATGCTGCACATTGGTGGTGGTTGAGGAGATTCCCCCCTCCATGTAAAGCACTTTGAGGACCCAGAAAATCGCTATATAAATGTAACAAAAAAACAAATCATCCCAATCAGATTTGGGCTTGAATATCGGTAAGTGTTGTTTTGTTTTGGGAGCTTATGTTCCACATATGGTAAGGACGGTGACAATTCCGTCACATGTTTAAGGTTTTGGGGCAATCACAATGTGCTGGATTGCTGCCCAATCAGAGCACACTGTGCTTTTCAAAATTATGAGCTTTGTAAAAATGTATGTGCTTCAGAAAGTAGGGGCATATAGGAGCAACAATAATGTACGATATATGTAAAATAATGACTTATTTGAACCTAAAACAGTGGAAACACATTGCATTAAACCAAAAACGCAAAGTAATGTTCTTTTTAGAACCATCATATGACCCCTTTAATGGAAAGTAAAGTTTAAGTAAGTATAACTTTTTTATTTTGGACTCATGCATTTTAATTGCTCTTAACTTCAAATATTTGAGTGAGCTAATTCATTCATAAAAGTATCAACTTGAATATTTTTTGAAGTTTGGCTAGCTTTAACTAGCTAATGAAATAAATGCTACCTTGCTAATTGGTAACACAATGCTTTGATAGCATTAGCGTTGCCATGATGCCCCCCCCCCCCCCCCCCACACACACACTAAATTGTCACTTTAACATTAAGCTTGCACAAAAAAACCCCCATAAAATAACAGTTAATTTGAGCTTTTAGTCACCCTTTTAAGTGTCATGGCAAAGCATGCTGGGAAATATAAATCCCTGGCCATTTTCATTTATATTTAAGTTTGTCTAAATTGAAACAAGTTGATAAAACAAAACAATGAAACAATTCAGATTACTTAAAATGTGTCAGTTTTGTGAACTCAAAAGGAAAATAAAGTTCTAAATACTTTGTAAAAGTTAATTTGATCAAACTAATTTGTTTTATTTGAGCTGTAGGGTTATGAATGTAAAATATGCATAAACTGCTTTAGGGACTATAAAATTAGCAGAAATAAGATATAGAAGATCATTTCAGAAGGAACTTTCACAGAGGAAAAAAAGTGTATAGTGATGCAATGGGAAAGCACATCCTCTTACAAAGCTTTCTTTTGTCTCCAATTGACCCCTGTATCAGGTCACTTTGGTTTGTTCATTGTGGTCACTCCAGAGCTGCTTTACTTTGGCCATCATCTCCTGAAACAATAAACCTAAAATAATCTTCTCACCACATTAATAAAGCACATTTTCTGCTGTTTGTGTGTCTGTAGCGATGATTATACGATTTTAACCCCAGAATCCCTCAGAAAAAGTCATTGGATTTTGCTGAGCAGGGAAACAGGACAAAGTTGCTTTGTAATGCGCTCAGTCCGAACAGCTAAATCCTGCCCATTCGACACACATGCGGCTCACCCATACATATACACATACAGCGTACACATACACAACACACGGCTTAAAATCAGGCAGTTTGCCTCTTAGAGCAGATGTAATCTCTCACACTGTTGCAAATCTGACCTTAATCTCACCAAAGCATGCTTTTTGAGTTATTAATGATCAAAGCTCAGCACTTATCTAACCACATGAAAATCTACAGAAAAACACACTTCACACACACTAATAAACAATTGTGCACAGACATATAGGCCACACATTACTTTCCGTGGGCAAACACTAAAATGTCTATGGGGATTTCTTCAGACACTTGTAACTTGATTATATTTTAATAAAGCTAACATTAGAGATGAAATTATATAAAAATGTCATATGATTATAGTGGCCAAACTTATATGATTATCAATACTATCACGGTTTTGTTAAAATAAGATGAACACGTTCAAAAAGAGCTGATACACACACTGAAAACATTTCAAGTTTTATATTTGAAAATCAACAAGCCAAATATTAGCAGCTCTATGCACTTTTTTTTTGTTGTTGCTGATATTAAAATTATTATTATATTCATTTATAATTATATTTTTAAATAAACATAACTATAAATGATTATTACATGTTTTTATAATATATTTATAAACATGTTTTAATTAAAAATTATAATAAGGTTGTGTACTTGTTTGGCCAAGGAGACCAGTATCAGCGAAGAGTGTGACTGAAATAGAATATGAATGAGTTTTTATGTAAATATATGTTGTTATAAATATTCTTTGGGATTTGGGAACAGAATATTTTTACTGCGCCATTTCTAATCAAGCTGCAGTTTTGTCAGTTTATGCAAAAAGTGTCTCAGTATAATTTGATTGTATTTAGGTTACATAAAATGCAAGCTATGTAAATTAGCCTTAGAAAGACAAAGGAGTCAGGCTTTTTATTCCTAAATGTCCTTTTCCAAAACTGTCATTCCAATCACAGAATACATAATTTGATATGCGGTGGAAATGCCACTGTGGTTTTTCATTAAAACAATGACAAAAATAACAATTCTCTGGTTATGTGTGTTTATCCACTATTGGACAGATTAAAACAAACTAGTGAAAGTGAGAGTTTATTTTCTAAAAGTCCACAGTATGGTATGGGCATTTCTCCAACTATGGACACTTGTAGTACGGTATGGGCGTCTCTCCAGCCGCAAGTGTCCATAGTTGGAGAAATGCCCATACTTAATCGAAAGCCAAGGGAAAAATCTTGAACCTCTGCATGTTTTTGTTTCAGCTGTGGTTCAGAGGCCTCATGATGGCCCAGGGGAGATGGGAAAGCCAGTGGTTATCGCTAAAGACCAGCAGGAGAAGATGAAGGAAATGTTTAAGATAAATCAGTTTAACCTGATGGCCAGCGAGATGATCGCACTCAACCGATCTTTACCGGATGTCCGGCTTGAGGGGTGAGTGTCTACTTGTGTGTAATCGCTTCCATTAAAGTGAGATTGTAACTGTAACTGGACAAATTAACATTTTAAAATGGCGGTTATGTTTTGAACTGCGAGGTTTGGTGTTTGACTTTACGCTGACTGACTGCCGTATCACAGTGTGTGTGTGTTTGAGTGGCACACTCTCCGCTGAGTGAAATGTATGTGAGGCAGGGAGTGAAATGTAAACATTGATCCGTGAAATGTGTTTATTTTCTGCCCCTCAGATTAATTACCGGAGAGGTATTTTTTTTCTCAGCTGTGTTTGAAGCAAACCAATAGAATCAACATTTTCAATTAAAAGATAAGAGTGTGTCAATTACAGAGTCACAGTCATGACCTAACCACACACACACACACACACAGATCCACAATTTTCCCCTTGACAAGAATGTAATTTAACTCATAACTAATAACATAGTGTATATATAATTTACATATAGTATATATAGTACTTTTTTTTTTTTGTAGTGAAATGCAAAGATATAATGTACATAGTCACTGGCATACAACTTATATATCTAAAAGTGACATACAGTCAGTCAGGTGTCATCCGGGCCACAAATGGTCAATTTGGAAAGGAAGTAATCATCTGAGCTCTGTATAAGCGACATGTTTTTGCATGCAGTTTGTCTGAAGTAGATTATTCCACAGTAATAAACAAGCATGGTTCATGAATATATATCAGTTTTTTAGAACTGTGATGAGAATTTTTGAAATATGTAATTAGTAAACACATAATTCACAAAGCAAGATACAGTAACAATCAAAAGTCTGGGGTCAGGAAGATTTTTTTTCTTTTTCAAATAAGTTGATTATTTTATTCAACAAGGATGTATTCAGTTGATCAAAAATGACACTAATGCCATTTATAATGTTAGAAAATATTTATTTTTCAAATAAATTCTGTGCTTTTGTATTTTCTATTCCTGTATCCACAGAAGTGCTAGACCCCAAAACTGTTTTCAGTGTTTATGATCCTAATAAATGCTATTTGAGCATCAAAAAAGCATATTAGAATATGACACTGAAGACTAGTGTAATGATGCAGAAAATTCAACTATAACTTCTCAGGAATAAAATGCATTTTAAAATATATTAAAATAGAAAAGTGTTATTTTACATTGTAATAATATTTCACAATACTGCTGTTTTTCTGATGTTTGTTCAAAGAAAAAGCAGCCTTGGTGAGTATGAGACTTCTCTAAAAAACATTAACTAATTAACTATGTAATATGCATTATGAAAACTGCAAATAAACTTCTTACAGAACAATTGAGATTTACAGAAGATTAAATAATTAATGTTGTTTACACCAAAAAATAAATTGTTTGGACTGCACTGGACTATATGGTGAATTGTTCAATGTGTCACAATCATCCACCCTAAGTGTTATTTAAACACAGATTACCCTGTGAGAGTTTGCCACGTCAAATATTGTCAGCTAATATTAGTGTTGTAGAGGTCAGATTACTGTGTGTGTGTATAGTGTGTGAATGTGTGTGCGTCATCTATTTCTTTTACGCTTTGCAATATTAAGTTCATTGAGGTGAGACAGATAAAAGAAAAGACGTGTCAAATTCGTCCTTGAGAAAGCAAAGAAAAGCACATTTGTGTGTGTGTGTGTGTGTATTTGTGACACTCCTTTTGTTCTGTGGGATATTACTCCAAACGTTTCTCTCTCCGTTCCCACTGCACTAAATAATGTGTAGTTTGTCCTTCTGCAGTGGACACACACACACTTTCAAAAGGCCTTGCCTTAAATATTTACGGTTTTAATAAGTCCCTGGATGTTCTCTCTTTCAAGGCGCGACCATGGAAACTATTCCACCATGACAATAATGTCACCCGGGGTCTCTGAGCCAAGGAAAGCAGAAGCATGTCTATGAAGCAGATGTAATATTCACACACTCGTATACAGCTGCACGTCAAGCATTACGTCAAGTGTGTTTAATGAACTGAATCACTAGCATATGCATCCTGGCAGCGTCTGGCGTGGTGATAAATCACTGGGTCACTGGAGGGATCTGTAGGTCTGATAAAAATGCCAGGATTATTGCTGTTTAATGAGTTTTGTAATTATGTAGAGCCAAACCTCTCTCTATTTCTTTTGTGTGTAAATGTGTATAAATCTACAAACAGGACATTTACCTTCCACTGACCCATAAAACACTCAGAAGCCAAACCCAATTCCTGCCTCTAACAAGTGCTTAATATGTGCTGGATCCTGTTCCGGAAAATGACAAATTTGTTTGCATGCCAGTATTTGTTTTTCAAATGATCTGACAGATTAGAATCATTGTCAAACTTTGACTGTGTGTGTATGTGTGTGCAGGTGTGCTTACTTAAAGGGTTAGTTCACCAAAAAATGAAATTTATGTCATTAATGACTCACCCTAATATCATTCCATACCCGTAAGACCTCCGTTCATCTTCAGAACACATTTTAAGATATTTTATATTTAGTCCGAGAGCATATGCAAGTGTATGCACAATTTACTGTCCATGTCCAGAAAGGGAATAAAAACATCATCAAAGTAGTCCATATGTGACATCAGTTGGTTAATTAGAATCTTTTAAAGCATCGAAAATACATTTTGGTCCAAAAATAACAAAAACTGCGACTTTATTCAGCATTGTCTTCTCTTCCACATTTGTTTTCAAACCTCAAATAAAGATTCAAACGGTTGTGAATCAGCAGATTGATTCGGAATTCAGATCGCCAACGTCACGTGATTTCAGCTATTCCGCCATACTATATAGTGCTTCTTTTTAATCCGCTTAGAAAAGCGCCACGTTACCATACTTGGTCGTTCAACTATTTGTGTAACTGTATTTAAATAGGGAAAACGTGGAGGTATTTGGTTGCTCCTAACTTGTTCTCTGTTTGGTACCATAGTGAATGAACTGGGCTTAGTGGGCTAAGCTAAATCCTATCAGATCGTCATCGCGCGTCAGAGATTAAGTGCACGCACTGAGACGAGAGAGTTATGTATCAACTCGTCTTAGTTAAGGGAATAACATAGTTTAATATGAAAAAGCGGTGAAGTATCCCTTTAAGCCAGTACATGTCCGGGCCTGTCTGAAGTTTGCTAAAAGATTGGAAGAATGGCAGATGAAACCAAAATATAACTTTTTGGTAAAAACTCAACTTGTCATGTTTTGAGGAGAAAGAATGCTGAGTTGCATCCAAAGAACACCATACCTACTGTGAAACATGGGGGTGGAAACATTATGCTTTGGGGCTGTTTTTCTGCCAAGGGACCAGGACGACTGATCCGTGTAAAAGAAAGAATGAATGGCTGGGGCTATGTATTGTAACATTTTGAGTAAACACCTCCTTCCATCAGCAGGGGCATTGAAGATGAAATGTGGCTGGGTCTTTCAGCATGACAATGATCCCAATCACACTGCCCGGGCAACAAAGCAGTGGCTTTATAAGAAGCATTTCAAGGTCCTGGAGTGGCCTAGCCAGTCTCCAGATCTCAACCTCATAGAAAATCTTTGGAAGGAGTTCAAAATCTGTGTTGCCCAGCGACAGCCCCAAAACATCACTGCTCTAAAGATCTGCATGGAGGAATGGGCCAAACTACCAGCAACAGTGTGTTGAGAAAACGTTTGACCTCTGTCATTGCCAACAAAGGGTATAAAACAAAGTATTGAGATTAGCTTTTGCTATTGACAAAATACTTATTTTTCCACCATAATTTGCAAATAAATTCTAGATTCTAGATAGATTTTTTGGATTTTTTTTTCTCGTTTTGTCTCTCATAGTTGAAGTGTACCTATGATGAAAATTACAGGTCTCTCATCTTTTTAAGTGGGAGAACTTGCACAATTGGTGGCTGACTAAATACTTTTTTTGCTCCACTGTATATCTTCATTAACAACCATTCAAAATTAGCTTTGTCCTCTTTGCAAGCATTTGTTAATTTACTTATTTTCTCTGCATATATATATGCTAAAGAAATAATGGGTTTTCATCTGGTTTGAGGATCAAAATCTGATTGGACTGATTTGACAGTATCTTAGCAACACTCTTCAAACATGTAATTATACCTTACTGTGCATCAGCAGATAAACCTTTTCCCGGTTACCTCTGTGTTTTCCCTGACCTTCTGCGCTCTCTCTCTCTCTCTCTCTCTCTCTCTCTCTCTCTCTCTCTCTCTCTCTCTCTCTCTCTCTCTCTCTCTCTCTCTCTCTCTCTCTCTCTCTCTCTCTCTCTCTCTCTCTCTCTCTCTCTCGTCTTACACACAGACACAAGACACATATAGCACCATAAGTGCTGTCTGATGTGTGCTAAATTACTGTTTTGCTGCTCTGAATGGAGTAAAATGGAATACATTATTCTGTTTCTCTAAATTACATATCAAAGGAGGATGAGCAAGAGCCGGAGAGAGAGAGTGAGAGAGATGTGATATCAAAGTAGTAAGATATCTCAATCTCTACAGAAGGAAGGAAGTGGAATTACTAGACAAGAAAAAAGGAAAGTGTAGATGAAAGCAACTGAAAATGTCTGCCAAAGGGAAAAGTGTGTGAGCAAACATCTGTTGCTGCATCTTCCCATACACACCCCTGCATGAACCATATCAATACTATGTCGACTAGATGAGTCAGTGCCAGTCCTGATCCTTTTGGGATATTGAGAGGCAACACAGGAAACAGCCAAAAGAAGAAGAAAGGAGAATAAATGAGTTTTGCATTTGAGTTAGACATTTGTGTAGGAACTCTGTACTGGTCTTTGTCAGATTTACATTTTCAAAAATTTGTCTAAAGAGGATGAACCTGAACGTCCACATCTTTTCTTAGTATGTGCAGTACATAGCTAACGGACTGTAAAAAAAAAAAAACAATAGGCTAATAGTCTGATTAAATAACTGAGCTTAGCTTTTAATATTTTAATCCAGTTTGCTGTGGAAACTGTGGAAAAATGTTTGGAGAAAATTTCTGACACCACTGCTTTGACCCCAATATCCTTAATAACTTTTTTGACTTTTACGTTTTTTATATAAGTACTACTGCTGTCTACATGGGGAAAAAATACTGTCCGGACTTCCTCTGGGAAGTAAATACAGACACACCTCTGCTCTAGAATCTGGTCCCTTTAACATGATTTGTTGTTGTATTGACCTTCATAACATGATTAGCTGTTCAACGGTGTGCTTGATTACCTGAATGGCTGTTCTGCAGACGGTTTAATGATGTGATTAACATAATCACTGTGCGATTCATCAGCTAAATTATGCATTGCTTGGTTCTTAGGTTTGCTCTTTTTTCCCCC
This sequence comes from Pseudorasbora parva, assembly GCF_024679245.1. NCBI lineage: Eukaryota > Metazoa > Chordata > Actinopteri > Cypriniformes > Gobionidae > Pseudorasbora > Pseudorasbora parva. The sequence continues at coordinate 22,398,025 of NC_090178.1, read as the reverse complement.
AATTTTTTGCCTCTGTGTGTGACTTTTATTGGTTTTCCTCCCCAGTGCGGTAAGCAAAGCTTTTTTGGCTTGCATTTCTGTAATTAGCAAGTTATGCAGAACCATTAAAAGCATATGGTCAAGACTGTAAACTCACAGTCAGCGTAGATTTACACAACCACGCCAACACACACTTTTTTATAGTTGTGTTTCGCGTAGAGAGAACAGCTCACAGCTGGGAATAATACTGACCTTTTCTCCTTCACTGCATTCCTGCTGTCTGGGAGGGAACTGTGTGTGTGTGTGTGTGTGTGTGTGTGTGTGTGTGTGTGTGTGTGTGTGTGTGTGTGTGTGTGTGTGTGTGTGTGTGTGTGTGTGTGTGTGTGTGTGTGTGTGTGTGTGTGTGTGTGTGTGTGTGTGTGTGTGTTTGATGCAGAAAGCTGTACTGTGGTAACACAATATTTCCTCTATAGTTGACAGTCTTTCTTTTTATGTCTCTTTTACTTTCGTTCAGATTCGGGTAGCTTTTATTGGCTAGGTAAAAAAGTAAGGGTCTAGAGGCAGCGCCTTCTAAAAATTGGATGAGAAAATATTTGACTGTACAAAATGAACACGAAACATAAAATTAACATAAATACAGTGAAATATGAGATTGATTTATGTATACATAGTTTTACTAAAGTATTAGATTTTTAGGAGTCAAAGAGGCAGCTCAAAACACTGACAAAAACATGTGAGAATAGGCAGTGCCTCCACATTGTTGTGATTGACAGATAACTAGTCAATTAACTGGCTATCAGAATGTCTTATTAAACACTCATAAACAAAAAATAAAATAAATTCCTGTCTCTAACAAGACTCTCTAATGTAATGCTCCTGTCTCTAATTTGTGCCCAATCCTGTTCCGGAGAATGTCAAGTTTGTTTGCATCTCAATATTTGTTTTTCAAATTGTCTGACAGATTAGTTGCATCATTTGTATGTATGTGTGTGTGTGTTTTTTTCTTTTTCTTTTTTTCCGACTGGTCAGACAACATTTAACAATATTTGTTTTATAGTGGCCCTTTTCCGATTATTTGCCCTTAAAACATGCATTTTTTTGACCAACAAGTTTTCATAATATTTAGTTTGTACGGTCCTACTGACAAATCTGCAGCAACTGCATGATGCGATCATGTCGACATGCGATCATGTCGCTGACAAGGTTGTCAACGTCTTTTTAAATCCATGTCATGAAGGATTCAGGCTGTTCTGGGGTCCTAAAGAGTATTTCAGATGTGCACTTAATAAATTGGCCACTGAGTGGGAATGGAAAATAACATGCACTTAAAATGTCACATTTATACTATACTGCATGTCACATTTAAACTTTTTTTTTATTTTTTATTTTTTGAAGATTTTGAAAGCGGCAACTGCATAGATTCTCTCGACCACAGGACTCGTAAACGTCTTTATCAAGCAAACACAATGATTTATTTCTCATCCACCCGCGGAAATTATGTCTGTATTACTTGGCCCGCAGGACGGGTCGATATAAGTGCAAAACCTTGCACGCGCACACACACGTGCACAACCACCAGATCAAGAAAAAATTTCTGCCGACGGGCGTGTGTTTTGGTAGCCTATCTGGAAAACACACAGCCCCCGGACTACTATTACTATTATTAATTACTATTATAAAAAAGACTATTACTCACATAAGTTTGTTGCACCATTCCTGTTAGATCCAATAAAGAAGGCACAACATTGTGTTTGCAAATCCAGCACTTGAGACTTGTTTACAGCCGATAGCGCAGTGAAATGAAGCGAACACACAAACGTTCTTCCCCTCGTGAGCTGGAACTTCATTAAAAATATATGTAGTATCACACATCCCTAATATTATGATCCGAAGGAAGCTTATGCAGTGACTGTTCCTCCACAAATCTTGCTATCTTCTTCCACATTGTTATTGCTGCTGGCTATTGATCCGAACAGCTCCATGAGTCGGTGGGCGGGGCTACTGAATTACACTTTCTGTAGAGGTGTGTGTCATTGCGCGATGACGTAAGGATGAAGCACACGATCGTTTTCTGGGCCTAGTGTCTATAAAAGCTTTTCTTTGAATAAAAAGGAAGTTTTCAGCTCTGAAACTTACAGGATAATCTTATATTACCATGATCTTTTATATATCAAAAGCTCAAGGGAAAGTTGATTTCTCAAATCATCACCCCTTTAAACGTAATCTAGTAATAAAGTGAAAATGAAAATGAGTTCTCAATCTGATCAAGTTGCATCATACTTTTTATGCGTTTAACAATGTTGTGCACCTTACACCAATCACACACGACTCTGTTGCGCTTATAAATGCAATGGCCAATCAGAGGTGTTAAGATTAGTAATCAATGAAATGCCAGAGTTTTGTTCAGTATCAGTAACAAAAAAAAGTGTAGACATGATGTAGGCTAAATAAGATATTAATTGTACAGTCATCTTAGTCGATTAGCAGAACTTTGTGACATTGATGAGATGAGTGACAGCTTGGTGATTATAAAGGGAACGCTTTTATGCACGCTTTCTAGGCGATGATCGATTCAGATTTGAAGAACTTTCTGCATTAGGTAAGGCAATGGTTAGCCTATTTATTATTTAAACTGATTGCAATGCCAACTCACGCATATGCATGCCTGTTCAGATTATAGTGGTTTGTGAATATAACCACTTTAATAACAAGATTGTTTATGGTGGGATGTGTAGGTTATTGATAGGTGACCATTTCATGACATAAATTTGTTTTTAAAGAGGAATCGTATCGATGCTTAGAATTGGTTCGCCCTCTGGAGACTCCAGTCTTCAGTTGCACATCATCCTTTAGAAATCATTCTAATATGCTGATTTGATGATGTAACATTTCTTACAACTATTCTATACAATAAAACTATTATATTATCAATTTTGAAAACAGTTGAGCTGCAAATTTTTTTGTAAAAGCTAATACAATTTATTTTCAACAACTTAAGTGTCTTTAATGTGTTCTTGCTCTAATGTGCCCTTGATGAATAAATGTATAAACTAATAATCTTAGTTTACCCCAAACTTTCAAACAGCGAGTTACATCTGTGTGAGTAAAAGAAAAAGTGACCTTTTCAAGTTTATTTTAGTCCTATATTGCATAGTTTGCAATGATTTTGACATGTATAGTCTGTGTTTTTTGGATTATGGAGCCAGCCTTGACGCCAGCTGGTAGTTTTTTTTTCTATTTTCATGCTCTGTTTTGATTCTGTTCTTTGATATGATGAAGGCGCTGGTCAGAGAGATTGGGGTTTAGCATGGTCCTGTCTGTGTGTGTGTTTGAGATTACGATGACTTTGAGAACTGATGACTAACCGATCCTGTGTGTCCTCTGGCTGTTATCTCTGCTTTAGAGGGAGAGGAAAAGTAGAAGAGAAAGGTTGTCCTCAATTACTCTTCCCAGACACACACACACAGCCGACAATGTGTGTAAAAATCACACTGAGCTGCATCATTGCACTCAATCAAGTAGGATGTCCTGTAAATGACTGAATAACTACAGCTCACATTCTTCTTCCACTGCATCTCTATCTCTCTATGTGTGTGCTGTTAAGCATGATTTGGCCTGAGGAGTCTGAATAAAAAAAATCCAGTATGATAATGTGTGCGTGTGTGTGATGGAAGAGTTCTATAGACCTATGGCTGTTTTTGTCTCTCTCTGATTGCACCAAATATATCCAGTTATTCCTGGGGCCTGAGAAATGTGATTGTGAGTGTGCACGTCTGGTGTCTCTGAGGGTTTGTTTGTGTGTGTGTGTTTCGTCTTTGATTCCTTCCATCGTTTGATCAGCCACTCTTTTCCACATTGTCGCAGCTATTTTAGCCTGATTTAGCCTTTGCTCTTGCATACACGCACACACATATTGTACACACATGCACACATGCCCAGGCATAAGCTACCTCGCCCACTCAGCTCCCTCACACTTTGATGGTGTCTGTGCTGATGGGAAGGAAGGGGTGCATGATCTCCCTGCTGTACAAAATAGATTTTTATAGAGACAGAAAATCTAGGCGGACATACACCCAGGAACGAGAGAGAAATCTGCGCTTCATTTTAATCAGGCAGGTATCAAGGTTGACCAATGGGAAGCCTCGGCTGCAAATTAAACCCTTGTCTGAGGTCCTGAGAGTCGACATCAGGTTAATGAATTTAAAAGGAGCCATCTGAGTGTGCCTGTGTGTTTCCAGTTGATGAGTTTAAGAAAGATGAGGCCAGGAGGGGCTGTGTTACTGCAGTGATGGGACATGATGGACCACAACCCCTAACCTTCATTTAATTAATGGTGTGTGTGTGTGATGGCGACTAAGTTAGAAGGTGTTTTTTGAGCCTCTGTATAGTTTTTTCGGGGCGGTATGGTTATATTTTGCCTTTGAATGTGGTTTTGTGCTTAATGTTTTGTCTTTTTGGGTGATCGCAGGCCAGAATTCCCCAGGTGTGCCAGGGCAAACAGGAAATTAGGCAGGAAGTGGAAGCGTGTGTCCCACTTTAGCTCTCCAGATACAACAAACACTGGCTTTCCTGTTCCTACCACAGCACAAACTGGCACAGTGGCCTGTGCTTACATAATCGGCAAACAATCAACACATTCTCTGAACCCACCCACAGCCCCTCAAAAGACCAATGATTGTCCTTTCTCTGGCTGACTGACAAAGTTGTAGACCAATGAGAATGTAGAGGAATGGAATGTTTATGGGAACATTTATTGGGAAAAATGTCAGAAAAATGTATTGCCAGAGCATTTTCCACCACAACTGCCTACAGTGAGAAATGGTGAATAAGAAATATACAATACAAAACAATATGCAACAATGTCAATTAACAAGTAATATTAATACACACACAAAATAATAAAATAACAGTACAGAGTAAACTAAGAAAGTAGCTAACAATAAATGAACAAAGAAATGTATCAATTAAGTCACAACTTAAAGTAATTGTTCTACGGTGCCCTTAAAGGGACATGGTGGGGGAAAAATTGAGGTGGGAAGAAAAATGATAATATAGATATGTTGCTTTCCCTTGAGAAAGTATGTGTTCTCTCGCAAAACTTTTAAGTTCTTTGCAAAACGATTTCAGTCAAAGGATTTGCATGCAAACAAGTTTTGTCGGGGAACATTTCTTGGGAGAGCGCAATAATTCTGTGAGGGTGTGAAAGCATTTCATACTTTTATGCTAATATGCAATAGGAAATTAAGCAGGAATGCTAATATGCATTTTATGCTAATATGCAAAAACATTATTCTTTCACCATGTCCCTTAATGGTGTCTGTTTAGTTAAAGCTGCAGACCGTAAGTTTTAACTGTTTGTCGTCATCTCTGTTTGAACCCTGAATTGCAGTTTTTTGCAGGGTTATCTTCTTTACATGGGTTGTGCTTTAGCATGGCTCCGCAGTGTGGAATAATCAAATATTTTGAGGTGTATGTGTGGGTTGTCAACAATGATTGTAGTTCACAAATGATGAAGAGGTCACAAACGATCCGCCACCTGCAGCGTCCACACACGATATAGCCTACTAGCATGGACTCCTTTATCAATACAATTTATACAGACGTGACATAATGACGCGAAGATCAACGGCAGAAGCTAGTATTTTCCACGGAAAGCTACCAGTACCACTCAAATTATAGCACATTATTACTTGTGAATCAGAGTAAGGTAAGGAGTTTGCTTAAAATGGCTGGTTATGTAGTTGCCCAAATTGATTTTGGATCATTTTTAACCAAAAAAGTTACGGACTGCTAGCCTCACAAGGCAGATCCACATCACGATGTTTGGTCTGGAAACTCACCATTGACAGGGATCAATCCAAGGGGCGGGATAAACGGTTGTCTTTCAAACTCCATCTGCACGCGATTGGCGCTACAACCAACCAGCGGAGCTCGTTGATAGATTAAACATTCGCTGGATCCGGTCGGCAAACCTCCGAACACATCTTCCCTTTATACGAATGACTTCAGTGCCGTTCTTTGCTCAGAGAAAAGCTTAACTCCAAGTCTTCCAAAGTCACGGTCAAAGCTGATTTGATCGCCGTTCGCCAGTTTCTGTGTTTACTAGTAGCACGCAAGCACAACTCGGCCGTCATTATGTTAAGCCCCGCCCACCGACTCTATCCACAATGTGATTGGCCTGACCAGAGTTTGGTTTTTACAACTCAGACGTTTATTGAGAGTTGCTAGACGATACTCGTGGCAGATTAGATTTGCTGCCACAAGGGTGCGTCTAGATTTCTAGGCTAACGGACTGCAGTTTTAACTTAATAAACCAACTGAAATTAAAGTAATTTACTTATGAAGAAAGGTGAAAGGTGCGTTCGCACCACAGGACCTGGGAGCGATTTTAATTCTTGAAATGGCTTTTGGGGGGAAATAAATTAGCTCTTACTTCAGAGTTGGGTTTAACCCAGCACAATAGGAACTATCAGTGATTGTAAGTGCACACTGATTGGCCAAAATCACGTATTAGACAGGACTGTTAAACAGATAGTAAATTAATAAAGGGAGTGTTGTCACTTTGCCGTCATGTTCTGCTGTTCTCAGTGCGTCAAAATAAAGGCATTTGCACTGTGTAAATAGAATCTAGTTGCTATTTACACTAAGTGCCAATAGCATTATATGCTATATACACCGTATTAATAGCAACTAGATTATATTTACACTCAGTGAAAATAGCATGTTCCCTTTCAGTCGGTCACGTTCGACGTACGTCAGAACTGAACCGACGAATGGGATCTTACTTTAGAGACCAATCCTACTTCGAGCATCTAACAACGAGCCAATGAAATTTGGCATGCGATCACGCATTCCACGCTCCGCCCCGCAGCGCGGGTATAAATAGGAAGTGGAATGGTAGATCAGCGCTTTCTACTTCGGAGCCGAACAGTCTTCATTGCTGTTTCTACGAAGAGCTTTCTGACTACGAGTCAAGAACATTCCTGTGAAAGAGTTTGCCAGTGCGGGTGATACGGCGCGTCAGCGAGAGACCGTCCACTTCAGTGATAGAGTGTACAAAGAGCTGTTGGTTCGCTGAGCGTTTCCTTACACACACACATTACAGTTGGTTCGCTGGGCGCTCACACATACATATCACTGAGAGCTCACGCAGGCTTGCACTATCGAACTGCGTGGAGCCGCGGTCATCTCCCTGAGTGCTTCAGCACTAAAAGAGCAAACTTCCATTCACAAAAGAGCAACACGGTTTGACCCTGCGTCTTTTTCAAGATGTCATTCAAGCCGTGTGTTTCTGGGTGCGGTCGATTTCTGTCTCCGCTTGACGGACACGTTCGTTGTCTCTCGTGTCTGGGCGCACAGCACGCTGAGGCTGCGTTCGTGGATGAGACATGTTCCCATTGCGGGAATATGTCCATTGCAGTGTTGCGGTCCCGTCTCCAGTACCTCAGAAGAGGTGGAACACCATCGTCCATCCCCCGATCTAGTGGTCCTCCAGCTGCAAAGCAGAGGGCTACTACTTTGGCTGATGACCTTGGTGGGGACCTGAGGGTGTCGGTCAGGGTAAACCCGACGGGTCTCACGGCTCCTCGGGCCCCTCCCCCCTCCACTGTACCGGTGGAGCTTCCGGAAGGGCGCGCTGACCTCCCACGTGGAGCGCCAGTCGTCTCTTTTGGGGCTCCGGCGGAGGACCAGATGTCGGTTGCTGCATCGGGGGATGAGCTAATGGGTTCCGAGGATGAAGACTCGGCTGCGTTGCCCCCTTCGGGTGTGACAGCGTTGCCCGAGTCTGACCCGGAACTTACGGCTATGCTTGCCCGGGCCGCCGCAAGTGTCGGGCTTGAGTGGAACCCTCCACCACGTCCCGAACCTTCGCGGCTGGATGATTGGTTTCTCGGGACGGGTCGCGCTGGTTCTCAGCGTCCCGCCCCGGTGCCTTTCTTCCCGGAAGTGCATCAGGAGCTCACGAAGTCCTGGGTAGCGCCGTACAGCGTACGCCAGCGATCGACTGACTCCTCCATCCTCACCACTCTCGATGGTGGTGCAGCTAAGGGCTACGAGGGGATCCCTCCAGTCGAGCGGTCGGTTGCGATGCACCTGTGTCCTAAGACCGCTGCGGACTGGAGGCACGCCCCGCGTCTCCCCTCCCGGGCGTGTAAGTTCTCGTCCGGCTTGACGGGCAAGGCTTACGCAGCCTGCGGAGAAGCTGCATCAGCTTTGCATGCCATGGCGCTCCTGCAGGTCCACCAGGCCAAAGCGCTCATGGAACTGCACGAGGGTGGTTCCGACCAGGCAGTTATGCAGGAACTGCGAGCCGCGACGGACCTCGCCCTCCGGGCGACGAAAGTCACGGCCTGCTCCCTGGGTCGGGCGATGTCCACCTTGGTGGTCCAGGAACGCCACCTGTGGCTGAACCTGACAGACATGCGGGATTCGGACAAGGTTCGGTTTCTAAACGCCCCTGTCTGTCAGGCCGGCCTCTTCGGCGACGCCATCGAGGACTTTGCCCAGCAGTTCTCGGTGGCCAAGAAGCAGACGGAGGCCATCAAAAACATCCTGCCCCGGCGGCCCGCTGCTGCCTCCACCCAGCCGCCCGGGGCAGCCCCCCAGTCTGCTCGTCGCCGAGGGCGTCCTCCAGCGTCCGCCTCCGCCCCTGCCAAGCCCAAGCAGCAGCCTCCACCCGCGAAGCAGGGCGCCGGACGCAAGGGGGCCGCCCAACCCGTCCAAGGGCCCGCCAAACCTGCCGGCAAGCGTAAGGGGAAGCGGCCCTGAGACGGGCAGCCCAGGGAGAAGAGGAGCTGCTCTGAGGGAGATGATGTCCGCATCCCTCCCACCCCCCCGGAGGAGGACCGGGGGGGCAACACTGGTCACAACATCTCTGCCGCTGGCTCTCCGGAGTCCAGCGGTACCCACATTTTCACCAAAAGAGCAATTTCCTCTCTCTCTGGGCCCCAAGAGGGTCAGGTTGGCAGTGTGCGACGCCCACGGGCCTTGTCACTCCTTTCCTACCCTCCCGTCGCCAGGGGGCAGCTGTGTGGGCCTCGAGGACGCCCCCGGGCCTTCTCACCCACACACTGCCTCTCTTGTGAGCACTCAGTCAACACTCCGGGCCGCCCACGGGCCTTCCGGGTCGGGGCTGAGTGCTTCACTTCCCTGCCTCCGGGCAGTGGACAGCAGAGTGGGCTCCGAGGACGCCCCCGGGCCTTCTCACCCACTCTCTGTCCAAACCAGGAGTGCTCAGGCAACACTACGGGCCGCCTCCGGGCCTCCCGAGTCGGGCCAGAGTACTCCGCTTCGCTGCCCCACCCCGGGCACGTCTGTGGTGCCGTTGGTCCCGCTTGTACGGTCTCTGGGGGCCTGGCTAGGTCTCCCCAGGCCGTCTCGCTGGCTCATCCGTACCATCAGACTCGGCTACGCGATTCAGTTCGCACGCCGGCCACCCAAGTACAAGGGCATCCTCTTCACCTCCGTGCGAAGCAGCGATGCTCAAGTCTTGCGGTCAGAGATCGAGGTCCTACTGGCGAAGGACGCGATCGAGCCGGTTCCTCCAGCCGATATGAAGACGGGGTTTTACAGCCCCTACTTCATTGTGCCCAAGAAAGGGGGTGGGTTACGGCCAATCCTGGACCTGCGAGTTCTGAATCGGGCCCTGCACAAGCTCCCGTTCAGGATGTTGACGCAGAAACGCATTTTCCAATGCATCCGTCCCCAGGATTGGTTTGCAGCGATCGACCTGAAGGACGCGTACTTCCATGTGTGTATTCTCCCTCGACACAGACCGTTCCTACGCTTTGCGTTCGAGGGGAAAGCATATCAGTACAAGGTCCTGCCCTTCGGGCTGTCCCTGTCGCCCCGCGTCTTTACGAAGGTCGCGGAGGCAGCCATTGTTCCACTCAGAGAACGCGGCGTTCGGATTCTCAACTACCTCGACGATTGGCTGATCCTAGCCCAGTCGAAGGACCAGTTGTGCGAACACAGGGACCTGGTGCTCAGTCACCTCAGCCAGTTGGGCCTTCGGGTCAACCGAGAGAAGAGCAAACTCTGTCCCACACAGAGGATCTCTTATCTCGGTATGGAGCTGGACTCGGTCAACCGGACGGCGCGCCTCACCGAGGAGCGAGTCCAGTCGGTGTTGAACTGCTTGAATATGTTCAAGAGCAGGACAGCGGTCCCACTGAAATTCTTTCAGAGGCTCCTGGGGCATATGGCATCTGCAGCCGCGGTCACGCCGCTCGGATTGCTTCATATGAGACCGCTTCAACGCTGGCTCAATGGCCGAGTCCCGAGGTGGGCGTGGCAGAGCGGTCAGTACCGGGTCCCAGTGACTCCTTACTGCCGCCAAACCTTCAGCCCGTGGTCCAGCACTTCGTTTCTCCGGGCCGGGGTGCCCCTAGAACAAGTGTCCAGGCATGCTGTGCTATTCACGGATGCCTCCACCACGGGCTGGGGGGCCACGTACAACGGGCATGCAGTTGCTGGTCTGTGGACGGGGCCGCAATTGCATTGGCATATCAATTGCCTCGAGTTACTGGCAGTACATCTGGCACTCCGCCGCCTCAAGGGGCCGCTGCGTGGCAAGCATGTACTGGTCCGTACGGACAGCACCACGGCCGTTGCGTACATCAACCGTCAGGGTGGTCTACGCTCCCGTCGTCTGCTCCAACTCGCCCGCCACCTCCTCCTGTGGAGTCAGAAGCAGCTGAGGTCGCTTCGGGCCATTCATGTCCCTGGTGTGCTGAACCAGACAGCCGACGAGCTCTCTCGTCAGCCGACACCTCCGGGAGAGTGGCGACTCCACCCCCAGGCGGTCCAGCTGATATGGGACCAGTTCGGAGCCGCACAGGTCGACCTGTTTGCCTCTCCGGACTCGACCCATTGCCAGTGGTACTATTCCCTGACCGGGGGTACCCTCGGCACAGATGCACTGGCGCACAGCTGGCCCCGGGACCTACGCAAGTATGCGTTCCCCCCAGTGAGCCTTCTTGCACAGACTCTGTGCAAGGTCAGGGAGGACGAGGAGCAGGTCTTGTTAGTTGCGCCGTATTGGCCCAACCGGACCTGGTTCCCAGAACTCACACTCCTCGCGACAGCCCCTCCTTGGCCGATTCCCCTGAGGAAGGACCTTCTTTCTCAGGGACGGGGCACGCTATGGCACCCGCGTCCAGACCTCTGGAATCTTCATGTCTGGTCCCTGGACGGGACGCGGAGGTTCTAGATGGACTACCACAAGCTGTCGTAGATACCATCGCTTCAGCTAGAGCCCCCTCTACGAGGCGCCTCTATGCTCTGAAGTGGAACCTGTTCGTTGAGTGGTGCGCTTCCCGCCGGGAAGACCCCCGAAGGTGTTCGATCAGTGTCGTGCTTTCCTTCCTGCAAGATGGGTTGGAGAGAAGGCTGTCTCCCTCCACCCTCAAGGTATATGCTGCAGCAATAGCAGCGTACCATGATGTAGTAGAAGGTAAGTCCGTGGGGAAGCACGACCTAATCGTCAGGTTCCTCAGAGGTGCGAGGAGACTAAATCCTCCTCGTCCATCCTCGATACCCTCTTGGGACTTAGCTCTAGTGCTCCGAGCACTTCAGAGCCCTCCCTTCGAGCCCTTGGCGTCTTGTGAGTTGAAAATCTTGTCAATGAAGACAGTGCTCCTGACGGCATTGGCCTCGATCAAGAGGGTAGGGGACCTGCATGCACTTTCGGTCAACGAATCGTGCCTAGAGTTCGGGCCAGGTAACTCTCACGTCGTCCTGAGACCCCGGCCCGGATATGTGCCCAAGGTTCCTACCACTCCCTTCCGGGATCAGGTGGTGAACCTGCAAGCGCTGCCTTCGGAGGAGGCAGACCCAGCCCTGGCTTTGCTGTGTCCGGTCCGCGCTCTTCGCGCTTACGTTGACCGGACCCAAAGCCTTCGGACCTCAGAGCAACTCTTCGTCTGTTACGGAGGCCAGCAGAAGGGAAAGGCTGTCTCCAAGCAGAGGTTAGCCCACTGGATAGTGGATGCTATAGTCTTGGCCTACCAGTCCCAAGACGTGCCTTGCCCGTTCGGTGTAAGAGCTCACTCCACTCGGAGTGTTGCTTCTTCCTGGGCGCTGGCTCAAGGCGCCTCGCTGACAGACATATGTAGAGCTGCGGGCTGGGCGACACCTAACACGTTTGCTAGATTCTATAGCTTACGTGTAGAGCCGGTATCTTCCCGCATCCTCGCCCCCAGTGGCCAGGAGCGCTAAGTGCCCGTTCTAAGTGTCGGCTTGCGAAACGCCACTCCCGCCCTCTGGGCCGGATACGTGCGTCTATTGTCTCCAGTTGTGTTCCCCGGGAAACCGGCTAACCCTGTCGAGCTCCTCCGTCACCCCTCCGGTGCCAGACGTTGCGGACCGTCTGACGCCAGGCCTGCACCCGTATGCTTGTGAAACGTGGCTGTAGGCTGGGTTCCATATGTAGCGGTTCCCTCACGGCAACCCCATATGTGTATTCTTCCACGGTATCAGCTACCCTTCGGGCTAGCCCCGTGTCTTTCCCTCGACAGAGCCCGCTCTGTCGTCTCTGGGCGTGTTCTTTCCCCCCTTCAGTCAGGCTGGAACCACCCCAGAGACTGCCATATGTTGCACTACCCTGCCAGGTTAGTCCTTATGTGTATTCTGCCACCTCTCCTTCCCTGAAGGACGTGGCCCCGCAGCGTACCCTCTCTCTCAAGCACGAGGTAGGCACGCTTTCCCAGCGTTATCCAATAGTCATTCTGAGTGGGTCTTGCAGAAACAGCAGTGACTGTACTCCCTGCTTGGAGCCCTGACTTCCGTACCATACTAGACGGTGCAGTGCGCTCAAGCAGGACGCTGGAAGGGCCAGCATCCTGGCGTTTTCCATAGGGATCCCATTCGTCGGTTCAGTTCTGACGTACGTCGAACGTGACCGACTGAAAGGGAACGTCTCGGTTACGTATGTAACCCTCGTTCCCTGAAGGAGGGAACGGAGACGTACGTCCCGTCGCCAGATGCTGTGCTTCCGCTGGGAGTCCGGTCACCTTTCGGCTCCTCAGTAGGAAAAGCGCTGATCTACCATTCCACTTCCTATTTATACCCGCGCTGCGGGGCGGAGCGTGGAATGCGTGATCGCATGCCAAATTTCATTGGCTCGTTGTTAGATGCTCGAAGTAGGATTGGTCTCTAAAGTAAGATCCCATTCGTCGGTTCAGTTCTGACGTACGTCTCCGTTCCCTCCTTCAGGGAACGAGGGTTACATACGTAACCGAGACGTTTTCTTAATGATAATTGCTATTTACACTGTGCAAATAACAATAGATACTATTTGAACCAAGTGTTAATAGCAACTAGGTTCTATTTACACTGAAAAATAACATATTTTCTGAGCGATAGATGATATTTACACTAAGTGCAAATAGCGGTAGATTCTATTTACTAAGTGAAAATAGTGATGTATTCTATTAAAGTAGCAGTTCTTTGCCATATAAATAGTAATTACATGTAATTTATCATTTATTTTGACAGATACATAATATTAGCACCTCCATATTGTTGTAAATTAACAGGATGCAATAATAACAATTATTATTTTTATTTAAATTATTAAACAAAATGCCACCTTAAAGGGACAAAATAGCCCTCCTTACACCTATCCCTAACCCTACCCAATAAATGCTTTTATTATTATTATTATTATTATTATTATTAATAAACATTTTGTTTAGCACATTATTTCCACATTTAGAACATTTTCTTTACTTTTCATTGAAAATAAATGCCTTTCTGATGTGATTTGTGATAAGAAAAGAAAGAAAAGCAAGCTTTGCAAAAGGCGGATTCGAAACCATGTTGATCGCGACAAAACGGTGATCTATTAGCTATGCAATACTGATTGCGCCACTGAGTACGTTGAACAACAGACATTTTTTTTAAATCTTGTTTGGCACAGCCAGGCATTGTTAGGCGGAGCTAGTGCGAATAGCACTTGCCAACAAGGCACGCTATTTGCACTTGGTGTCAATAGACACTCTGCAAAATAAATTTGTGCTGCGTTGTCAAAATTAAATTCACACCAACAAGCACGGCTTATGTCTCTTCAGAGTTCCTACTGGCTGTGCAAATACAATGAAAACGAATGTATAATAGGGGCTTTCACAACAGGTAGTTGTAGGAACTTATAGGAACAAGCAGCAACCAGGGCAGTTCCCCGAGAACTAATGTTCCCATGAGGCCATTTTTCTGGTTGCTGCTTGTTCCTATAAGTTCCTACAACTACCCGTTGTGAAAGCCCCTATCATACATTCGTTGTATGAAAGCATTAACATACTGCCAAGCTTCTATTTTTGTTTAGACAAATATTTCTCAGGGCACTGTTCCTTTTAGAAGAAGATCAAATAAAGACTAAAGTGCTAACATCAGTTATAATAAATCTTGTGTCCCTGTTGGTGAATGCTCATTGTTAGTAGCCTGGATGCCAGCCGAACTCAGCCCTGCCCACAACATTTGAGCTCGGGCATTTCGTTCTGGACTCGATCCATAGAGGAGTCATTATCCCCGAACAGAAACTGTTCGGAACCAATGACATTATCAGGACAGCTTTAGACGATGATGGACAGATGATAAACAGTAACGTAATCATGCACGTCATCAAAGGTGGTTGGATTATATTTGTTCAAATCCTAAACGGAGAGCTTGTTTGTATATGCATTCACCTTCACTATTTCTCTCTGAAAGGAAAAGCCCAAAACAATAGCTTCTCAGGGAAATAAATGGCGTTTGGGGGGTAAAATGTGTTATTTTGGCTAGGTTGCCTGCTAAAATTCGCATTTATGGGTCTATATACCACATAATAGTCACTTCAACAGGCGGACATGAAAAACAACCCGCAAAAAAAATGCAGACTTGGCAACACAGTGCAGTTGAGCTCTGTTGACATTTGACAGCTAACGTAATGCGTTGCTCCGTTGCTCTAAATGATTGTAGGTCTATCCAATTGAGATCTTTCCTGGTTTGGTTGAAACTCCCCATAATCACAGCCCAATGGAGCAGTATCAGACTCATATTCTGACTAGAATTGAGTATGACTACATCAGGCTAGATTGTTAGCTCATTTACACTGAAGGTTACACCTTAAGTAAGGTGTGACCATTCATTCAGACACTCTTATCATTTATTCCAGCGTCAACTGTTTTTAGAGCTCCTCACACTGGAGGAGATGCGTTCACATTCTCTTCAGCAGCTCTCCACTTACCGCTTTTCCATAACAGCCTGTGTGTTTCTGATAAGTGCTAATCTCCTCTCATCTCATACAGCTCTCTGCAGCACTCCAGACCCTGTGTGTGTCTGTGCGCGTTAGGGGAGAGAATTTTGGAGGATATAGCCATTTAAATATTTGAATCTTGATGATCCTTGAGGTTTGTCCGATCTCATTGACTCTGTGTGTGTTTTTCAGGTGTAAAACAAAAGTGTATCCGGATGATCTCCCACGAACCAGTGTGGTGATCGTGTTCCATAATGAAGCGTGGACCACACTACTCCGAACAGTCCACAGCGTCATCGACAGGTCTCCAAGACACCTGCTAGAGGAAATCGTACTAGTGGATGATTCCAGTGAGAGAGGTGAGTGTGTCAAGTCAACACGTGTGTGTGTGTGTGTGTGTGTGTGTGTGTGTGTGTGTGTGTGTGTGTGTGTGTGAGCCTGTTTATGTGGTTTTTGAGGACACAAATTTGTATAACTACATGGGTATTACACTGGTATTACACAATAAATATTGTTTATGAGGACATTTCAAATGTCCTCATATTTCAAATAGCTTTAAAAACATACTAAATGATGCCTATGGAGAGTCCCTGTAAACCACATAGACCAACATGTGTGTGTGTGTTCTGGTTTGACCTACATTATGAGGACCTGAAGTCCTTATGGTGTTGTGTGTATTCAGGTTTCAGGCCACGCATTATGTGGACATGCACATGTCCCTGTATTTCAAAATGCTAAATAAACAAAAATGCGTAACGTTTTCCGTTTAATTTAGGGTTAGGGGCTCAAACATGCCATTAGTTCAGTATAAAAAACATTCAGTCTATGGAATGATCTCATAATGATAGGTGTACCAACATGTGCATGAGTTGGTATTTTTTTTACACCCCGTTTTTTATGAAAACCTATGAAAAGAATATGAAAAGACATGAATCCTTCACTGGAATTATATTAATATTAACTCACACATTGTATGGAAAGGAGAAGCTTAGAAGAGTTAGAAATTGCTTGAGAGTGAGGAGCAGGATTTAAGAACAGGATTTTCAAATATAAGTGAACTGTCCCTTTAAAGTTACAATGTAATGTACAATGTAATGTACAATGTAATGTACAATGTAATGTACATCCTGTAGAAATGGATTGTTGGAAAAATGTAGGGTGGCGATTTCCATTAGTGGCAGGGTTTAAGTGGACCCGATCTATTGTTTTACTCGAAGATCAAGGTATGACATTTTCAGTATGAATCATTCACAATAAAATGTAACATGCTTTTAGAAAATAGAAATGGTGAATTTCCATTTCATGCTGACAGATGTTTGTGATGCTAACTACTGAGAGGAGAGAATGATAGCACAGAAATCTCTTGCATAGACAAATAAATGCTCTCACACAGATTTCTGAGTTAACATGTGGACATTGTACTGCCGAGCTCCAGAGATAATGGCAGGGTTTTGTTTCCAGTCTTTGAAAAGGCCTGTATCATGTCAGCTCTGCTTTCAGTGTGTGTATGCGTGTTTGTCTGCAGTAAAAGGGAACAGACCACATCTGGAGGAAAAAGATGGCCGGTGACCTTGTTGCGTATTAACGTCAAAGATGAAATGTGATTTACACACTGTAAAACGACCGTGTTTGTTAGGACAGATTTATATGGAGAGAGAGAAGAGAGTGTATGTTAACTCTAAAAGCTCTGTTTTGTGTCTGCTTCGATGTGTGGATTTGCAGCTCTCGACTTTGTCGTTATCTGCTCTAACCTGTATTTTGGCTAGATTATGGGATTAGTGGATTAGTAGGTGTTATGAATATATACCTGGAATTATATTATCATCTCAAACAGACACATACTCATATACATAATGTTAAAGGGTTAATTCAACCAAAAATGAAAATTACCTCATGATTTACTCGCCCTCAAGTCATCCTAGGTGTATATGACATTCTTCTTTCAGACTAATAAAATCTGAGTTATATTAAAAAAAAAAGAAAGTCCTGGCTAATTCAAACATTAAATGGCAGTGAATTGTTGCCTTGTTTATGAAGTCCATAAAAACCATGAAACGTATCTATCAAATAAATGCTTCACACGGCTCTGGGGGTTAATAAAGGCCTTCTGAAGCGAATCGATGCGTTTGTGTAAGAGAAAAATATAAATTTTTAAAACTTTAAAAAGTGTGGAGCAGTTATATAGCCTGACGAGGTCATGCTCAATTCTAGTCAGAATATGAGTCTGATACTGCTCCATTGGGCTGTGATTATGGGGCGTGTTTCAACCAAACCAGGAAAGACATCAATTGGATAGACCTACGACCAATCAGAGCAACGGAGCAACGCATTTCATTAGCTGTCAAATGTCAACAGAGCTCAACTGCACTGTGTTGGCAAGTCTGCGTTTTTCCCCCACGAGTTGTTTTCCATGTCCGCTTGTTGAGGCGACTATTATGTGATATATAGACCCATGAATGCGAATTTTAGCAGGCAACCTTGCCAAAATAACACACATTTTACCCCCCAAACGCTATTTTTTTCCGGACAATATTTTTTCAAAATGTGTTGATACCAGTCGATATTGGATATATATTGTATGATATTGGATATTTCATTTTGCATGCTCATTTCCTCTATTTTTACATTTAGATTACCTTTGACGTCATCGAATGTTTACGTTAAACTCTTTAAAAATATGAATAGATTAATAACACTGTTTAAAGTAATCTTGTGTATTACAAATCTCTAAATTAATATTTATTTTCAAACTGTACATTAGAATGTTTTGATGCCTGCATTGACTTGTAGAATTTAAAACAATTGATTTTAGTTTAGTTTTATTTGTAATATTTTTAGACAATAAAAAAAAAATGTATGGTCAAAGTGGAATTAATATTGGCCATTTATCGGTTATCGCTATCAGCCATGAGAATGATTATTGCCTTTTTGGTATTGACCAAAATTTTCTTACCAGTGCATCCCTATTTTTTGAATATGCAAACCATAAAATTAAAGAATTGTAATAAAGAAAAAGTTCAAAGGCTTTGAGCTTTGTCACATTTCTAGCGCTTTTGTATATTGTGCATCTCATCCACTGTGGTTTAAATAGAATTAACTCCTAAATGATATATACATTAGTCTATTGAGCCTAACACCTTACAGTAAAACTCATTAAAATGTCAAAAGTACTTATTTCAAATGGTAAATCAAATTATCATATGCATCTCTACCGCTCTGCAGGGTTACGTGGGAAATCTGATTTTGCCATGTTGTTCTTATTAGTATAATTATTCAATCCAGGTGGTGACAGACCTGCGCTTGATTCCACCTGCATTTTTCCCAATAGCATGAGAGCACTGGAGCACTGTCTCTGCCACCGCACTGCCGTCGCTTCTCCCCGTATAACGTTCTTATGAAGATGACGTGATTAGGCTGTGCAGTTTACAGTAAGGATGCAACGGTTCAGATTGCTCACAATTCTGTTTGTATAACAGTTTAGGTTCACAGTTTCAGCATTTGCTATGTTCAGGGAAAAAAGTACTTCTGTCAAATAATAATAAAGTTGCATTGTCAGATTTTAGATGAACTGCAGTGCAAGTGCGTGCAGAACCGTGGATGGAGAACGGTGCGGTTCGTTTTTTTTACTGAGACCATCACACCCCTAGTTTACAGTTAGCTCCGCTGTTTTTGTAATAGTTTTCCTATGTAAATATGCGCTAGATGACATCTTTGACCCTTTGCGCTGTGTCTCACAGCTTTTTCAGCATGGTGCATCCAAGACTCTGCCTTGTTTTTTTATTCATCAGCACTGCGACTCTGCAGTTGGATACTATTCTGTGCATCTCGTGATTTAAGAAAAACGTGTTGATTGTGGTCATTCTCTTACACCTGTAACTCAGAAGTCAATTTTTTTTAAATTAACAGAAACTAAAGCACTTTTCGTCTTGTGGTGATTGAAGACAACAGTGCATCATTTAAAGATAATTTCCGATGCTGATGTGTGATTGGTCTCTTAAGAGTAAAAAGCCAGAACAGCATATTTGTGTATTTACCAGTAAAGTCTTTTTGGCCATTTTATAGTAAGTTACTGGGATTACATTTATGTAGGTTGGGAGTCCTACTTAGTGTTTTTGCACATACAATTTAGTTTATGTACTGACTCAGAGTGACCCGAGAGGTCATGAGTGTTGCTGCTGACTGTAGAAATGTGCCTCTTGCTGCCAGTGGTCTCAATGGCTGCTGCTCTAGAGTGCCTCTGACCTCTGCATACATAACCTTTGTGTGACTATTTTGCCCTTCGGCGTCATTGCCATGGCTGCTGAAAGCCCTGTACGAGTGCTCCATGTGACCCGGGTCAGGGTGGACAGCTCCAGGGTGAATCGTTCACTCACAAGAACAGACAGCAGCCAACAAGACCGCTGACAGCACTGTGATGACACACACACACACACACACACACACACACACACACACACACACACACACACACACACACACACACACACACACACACACACTTACATGAACACCCACACCCAGCTCTAGAAGCTACTTTAACAAGATGGAAATGAAACAATGTAACATACACAATGAAAAATAGGAATGAAACAATATTGGGATGCTGAGCTAGATTCAAACCCACGTTGTCCATATTAGTTTCCGCAGCTAATCTCTGGGATATTTAATATCTAGGTCTAAGGGGGTTGGAATATCTCCAGAGTGTGTATGTGAAGCTCAAAATACCCACAGATCATTTTGTATAGCATGTTAAAATTGCCACTTTTGGGGGTAAGCAGAACACACAATTTTGTGCGTGTCCATTTAAATGCAAATGAGCTGCTGCTCCTGGGCCCCCTTTCCAGAATCTATAGATTCACTGTACAGGTGCTCATGTTGAAAAAATAATATATGCTGCATGGACATAGAGTTTATTTTAATAGTTTATTTTAATTATTGTTATAACTTGTAGAGCGTTTATGACATGCTATTGATTTTGTGTTACTTACTGTATAGCAATAAAACTTGAAGAGACAAATGTGACAGCTTGGACTGACTCCTAAATGTATGAATGACCCTGGCTTGTTTAATAATAATAATAATAATAATAATAATAATGAATTTTATTTGTAAAGCACTTTACATTTTTACAATCTCAAAGTGCTACAAAACACCATGTGGTAGGAAAAAGCCACTTTTAAAAAATACTTTAAAAAATAATTATATATATATATATATATATATATATATATATATATATATATATATATATATATATATATATATATATATATATATACACACATATAAAACAATAAAACCTATAAAACACATTTATTCGAAAGCTTGTGTAAAAATATATGTTTTAAGGTTTCGTTTAAAAACATCAATAGTCTGTGGGGCCCTCAGGTAGTCCGGCAGGGCATTCCACAGCCTCGGAGCAGCCAATGAAAAGGCCCTACCATCCATGCTGCAAAGTTTTGTTCTCGGAACTTGGAGGGTGTTTGTGTTTGCCGAACGAAGGGTGCGTGAAGAAGTCGGATAGGTGAGAAGTTCCTGTAGGTAAAGGGGGGCATGTCCGTGAATACACTGATGGGTGAGGAGTGAAACTTTGTATTCAATTCTCAACCGGACAGGTAGCCAGTGAAGAGATTTCAGGATGTTTAAATGTGTATTCTCTTCAGAACGCATGTCACATTTATCGAGCCGACTATGGTCTATATATTGTCTATATAACACTTAAGCAATTTTCTTCCGGACATTTCCTTTAAAAAATTAAATAAATAACCATAATGTCCTCAGTGACCCAAAACACAACTCTTGTAAGGGCTCTTTGGCGCAGACATTGGGCGCTTTTCATTTCTACTTTGTGCATCCTCATTTCCTTTCCTCGCTTCCTCTCCTCACTTCTCATCTCCACCCCTCATAGGATGCAAAGGAATGCTGCAAGAAAAGAACGAGTCGAAGGAGAGCTTATTTGTATATTGGAATATTCTTGATCCCTCGAGCATCACTTCAAAGCTTGCACTGATTTGGCCTTATGTTGTTAATTTTAGTTAAGAATGCAAGATGTCCTGTTGAACTATGTGAGATGTATGTTTTAAGCTGCAAAGGAAAAGCATAAATTAAAATAATTGTGACAGATTGTGACTTGTCCCTTGCCTCCTCGCGGTGCAATTAGAGAATTGAGATGATCTTCAAGATGGCTTTCTTTGATCGGTTTCTGGGTCACAGGCTGGAGGACGGAGTGAGCAAATAAGGAAGCATAAATTTTGAGTATTGGGAAGCACCCATTGTACAACTCCAGGTGCTACAGCGAGGATACAGAAATGGAGGACTGTGCTTCTCACTCAGGGCTGTGTCTGTGCTAATAGGGCAGATTGTCACCCGTCATGGCCGGGCTTCCCCCCACTTTCACGTAAGTGTAGGGGAAAATCTGGAACTGCTTATGTGAAGAGGACTGTTTTTGATTTATGGGAAATGATGATGATTAATAATGGATTTTTAGCATTATAGGCTGGTTTTTCTCACACACTGCGGACACACACATTGGTGTTCAAACACCTTATAAATGTGAATTCCGCATAATAGTTCCCCTTTAAATCAGTGAATATCTGCTCACTTTAAACCTTCATTCATTGGAAACGCTGACCTTACAGTTTCAGAAAAGCACCATTTATCTGGAGGACACTATAGAAAACACTATATCCCCTTTTCTCACTGTGCCCTTCATGTTTTTTTTTCACTGTATTGATTCTCTCTTTCTCTCAAGGTTCTTCTTTGTATTTCTTTTAGTTATCCGATATATATGGTCTGTATTGGAAGGTAAATAGTGAATATAACTGCTAGTGATAAGATCTATCTTTTCCTCATTAGCGGTTTCACAGGTTTGTGTCTGCCTTGTACTATTTTGAGCACGTATGTTAGTTTATATTGCATCTGTGTGTTTTTGACTACAGGAAGCTGAGTACAATACTTGGGTTTTGTTTTCACACCAGTGTGGTCAAAGACTTAGCTATATTGTATTTGTGTTTGTATCCTCAGTAGGTTATGTGTGTGCTTGTTTAATGTGTTTGTGTGCGGGCCAGGTTTTGTCCCTACAGTGACAGACCTGAAATCACCTAAATTATGAAGACCCTCACAAAGAAAACGGCTTAGTAAACGTACACAAATAAATATTCTGCCATCATTTACTCACCCTCATTTTGTTCCAAACCTGTGACTTTTTTCTGCAGATCAAATGAAGATATTTTGAAGAACTTTTTAACTTTGTCCAACCAAGGAAAGTCAATGTGGTCCATTGTTGTTTTTGGACCCACCTGACTTTAAATGCGGTCACATATATTGTTGTTTATCAATTTTTTTGTTATAGAAATCAAATAATTTCAGTAGGATTTTGCTTGAGGGCCAAACATTTCCCCACACAGATTCCGTAATGGGTTGAAATCATATTCACCGCTGTTTTAGCCATTTGTCTATAAGTTTATTCATTATAAGTTATTATTTGTTGAAGTCATACATGTTGAAACAACGCACGGTTGAATAAATGGGTGAAGGAATGTTAATTTTGGGGGTGAATTAATCCTTTTAGATCCGAGGTGGGGATCGAATACATTATTACCTCAGTATAAAAGTCAATGGAAACTGGCCATAATGACAGAAAAAGCGCAGCTGGAATAACTGTAGCCACATCAGAATTCCGACGGTGGGTGAGACTGCAGAGACATTGACAGAGTGTTCATCCAGGACTGCTTTGAAGTATCATTGAGACCCATGGCGCGCACACACACACATACACACCTGTCTAACCATTTTGACAGATGCAGAAAAGACACATCGATGTCTTCTTTTTTTCGCTCTGTCACGCGCGCACACACACACACATGCACTACTTCATTCGTTAATAGATTGACTGCGCAGGTCACGTCCCGCATAAGAATAGCTGCCAGACCCCCTCCTCCCTCATCTGTGCTAATCTGCTGCTCCTGTGGAGAGATAAAGACCCAAATTCTTCCTCTCATCTTCTTGCCGCTCAATTTTGTCCTCTAATGATGTCCTCTCTTGTTCTCCTCCTCTCTCTTTCCGCCCACTCTCTCTTACTCCTCTTCATTTCCACTTAAATGACTAGAGGAATACAGCAGGATATTGATTTACGTGTTTGCTCACGTGTTTGCAGAGAGTGATGAGTGTTCATTTGGATGGAGCATCTACTGGACTTGTTTTAAACAACATGAAATGGAGTTTGCATAATGTGACATTTAGGTGGGAAATAATGTAGAATGGAACTTGTATGTTATCAGGTTGCTTCTGTGTGTTGGAGTTAAAAAGAAACACATCACCAGAAATAAACGTTTGCTTTGTCTTTCTGTTCTGAAGCGCTTTTAGGGAGGTCTGCTGCTGCTCCCGCTGTCTTTGTAGTTCAGAGTATTCAGTTCTGTTCCACATATCGCACCTCAAATAAAGCATGAGAGAGCAGATAAACCCTCTGTGAGACCTCATTGCACAGACATGTCCTCCTGTCAGATCTCTTAAAGGCTTGTGATTGGATCTGTGGGTGTGCTTGACACATATATAGATTTTTTTGGGACAGATTTGGTGCTGCATTCATTAAAGGGATATTCCATGACAATTCTGTCATCTACTCACCCTCAATTAAAAGCCAACGTTTTAAATTTATTTTTCTGTAAAAATGCAGAAGGAATTCATTTTTATTCATGCTAAATAATTTAGTGATACACGGACCAAAAAATACATTTATATTTTAAGGAACTTGAGAGTAAGAAAATGTCACAAATTTCATATTTTGGTTGAACAGTCTTTAAACTAAAAATAGTCACTTAGTAGAAATTGTCTTAAAATAATAGTCTTTTAATAAACTTAAAATAGTCACAATAACCATAGTAGTGGTTCTTAGCCGGGGCCCAGCTAGGTGTAAATTTCTAAGGTGGCTACAGGATGACATTAAAAGTATTTAAATTAATAAAATATTGTTAATTTATTTAAATAAGCTAACTCTAATCTAAATTTAAATGTAAAAAAACCCTTAAAATCAAGATGTGAACTAAAATCATATATAAGTCAATATAACTTTTAATTGAATAACATACAATTCCAGAATACAGAACACAACTTGTAGATTCAAACATGTATGATGGTTAATTAATTTAGTATATTACAATAATTAATCATGTTAATAAATTAAATAGATCAACAACATTTTTTGAAAACAATCTTTTTCATAACTGAGTCAAAAATGTAAATGTTAGTTTTTTTGTAACTTGCACTTTTAGAGTATATTTAAAGATTGGTATTTTACTCTTACTCAAGTACATTTCTTGTGAAAAAACGTTACTTTTACTTCGTTTCATTTGGTGGTGTTCCTCTGCTACTGTCAAATGGTAATTCATTGTAAAAAATTATATTTTTTTAAATAAGTTAATATGACTTGTTCGCAAGTCTCGCAAAACATTGAAGAGGCTGCTTCGGCGAGAGGTGGCTACGCATAGCGCGCGGTTAGTCGGAAGATGATAGCCGAAGCAGAGGAAGATAATAAGAGCTCTGGTTAGCCAGCACACCACAGCTCTCCAAGTAGTCTGAAATTCAGGGTTTTCGCTTTTTATCAATCAGATCGAAAGTAACTAAGTACTTGAGTTGTTTTTTCATTGAATATTTTTACTCTTACTCAAGTAACTATTACAATTGTTACTTTTACTTGAGTAACTATTTCCGTAAGTACTTGTACTTGAGTACAGATTTTGGCTACTCTACCCACCTCTGAGAACCACTATCAAGCATATAGTGTCAGTTCTGGCAGGTCACTTTAGTCAAACTCGCATCAGCTGACTGTCAGCTGATCACGTCTACTTATAGGAACACAACATCTATCACAGCATACATATAAAAGCTCCTTCAGTATTATCAGCAGCTATCACATTTTCCAGAGCTCATATACTCTCCTCCATCCCCAGCTCCTCCTCTCATCCAGTCAGGATTTGGTATTCCCCTTGAATCAGACAATACATTATGTTGGTTCTGTTCTGTTTACCCTATGAGGGTTATTGCTGCTCTCCCTGCTCTGCTCCATGCTAGGCTGCATGGATGCGCAGGGAGTTCTTACCTAGAACGGAACTATTCCGCCAATCCAAATTGTATGCTAATAGTCAGTCAATCATATTTGACGAAAGTGGTCATGACAGAAATGTTATCTTGACCATAAATGTAACTGTAAATGAATGTTGACGTTTCATTGGCTTCTGTATTGTTTCACAGTTTCAGTCGGATCTTTATGTGTCTGAACATAGTTCAATAACCCTGTCAGGCCATTCATTGGCTTTCAGCTAGATTATGTTTCGAAACAGAAAGCACTGATATCCCACCGCAGTAACTGGAAGATCATGTTGATCCACATGAGCTGAGAGCCGATGATGCAGATGCTGATGTAGAGCAATACTTGATTAATGATTGAAGTGAAGGAAAATTGTTAAAGAAAGGTTTCCTATATATTGCCAAGACCAAGAATGTGCCTCGCAAACTTTTCTGGGCAGTAATCATTACATTTCAAGAGCTTTGCTTTGTTTTGCCGTAGTGTGAAAAAAAAGTTGCAGGCAGCCATGGAAAAAGACCGTTTTAAGGGCAAAAAAGCCTCATCAGCAAATCAGCTATGAATGTTGCCTCACCTACTGTAATTAAAATTCATGTGCTAGATAAGGTTAATAATGTGGATCACTCAACTTTTCAGATTGTGCCTTAGTCCCTGGCTAAAACATGCATTTGATGTATGTGTTTGCATCGGGAAGATGTCATTTTTTTAAGCGTTTTCTCTTTGCTAAAAACCCACTGATGCATATTAGTAGGAAATTATAATTTTGACTGTGTGTAGAGTCACATCCTCCCCATCTTATCTATGTATCCTGTTAATTCTTGCTCATGTGGAGCCAGTGTATAATTGTTTGTTACCTCTGTGTCCATGTAGACTTTCTGAAGCGGCAGTTGGAGCAGTATGTGCGGAAGTTGGAAGTGCCTGTCAGGGTGGTACGGATGGAACAGCGTTCAGGCCTGATTCGTGCTCGGTTGAAGGGGGCGTCCCTCTCTACAGGTCAGGTGATTACCTTCCTCGATGCCCACTGCGAGTGCACCACCGGCTGGCTTGAGCCTCTCCTCGCTCGCATCAAACTTGACAAGTAAGCACTGCTACTTCTGAGATGCAATAGTTTAAGGTATTTACTTGCTTGAAATTTTTTATTTATTTATATACTGTATATACTTTTCATTATTTTATTTTTATATTATAAAAATAAATATTAACTGAATATACTACATATTAATTCATATATTTTCTTTTGGAGTTGTAATTGTTAAGGTTAGGGTCATGGTGTTTTCTTTTAGGATAAAGACTAATTTCTAGTCTGTGCTAATTATAATTATCTTTATGTAAACACTTCACAGATTTTCAACCTGCTTTGTATTGCTACAGTGTTGAAAGATTGTATATGTAACTGACTGTAAATGTTTACTCATTCTCTGTTACCCGCACAGAGAAATTCACATTTATTTCTCAGCAAAAGTCTGCTGAATGATGGACAACACGTCATCTGGCTGATTTTTGACAGCCACATAGCTTTCATTAAAAATACATTGTTATTAACAAAACGCACTGTAAGGTTTATCGTTGAAAAAAGTATAATATTTTGTCTACCCTTTATGGTAAAAATGATGCATTATGGTAACAATGGGCAGAACTGACAGAATGTCAGTTTCTTTCAATTTTCTCACCTCCTTTTGGCCCAAAACACTGTGTTCGTAGTCATCCAGTTTAAAATGTTGACTACAAATTACACATTTTCCAGATTTTCCTTTGTGGCGTTCTCTTCATATTTCAAGTGTTTTTTGCAGCCTTTAACTACTGGATCCTTCATTGGAAACCAAGAATAACTCGCTCCCACCAAAGGTTTGAATTCTTGCACTCAGGACCAAGTCGACACAGTTGTGACCTAAAGTTTGCTAAGTATTTTAGCAAGGCGCTATTTGATTCAAGCGTATCCATAGCAGACTGGTGGGAGTGGCCTTGGACGGCAACGTGCTGACGACAACACGTGGATGGCCTTGTGTGTGTGCGTCACTTACCTGGGGAACACACAGCACCAGGATGAACTCTGGGAAGAAGGCAAGACAGCAGAGGCAGTGTGATGCTTTGGGCAATGTTCTGCTGGGAAACCTTGGGTCCTGCCATCCATGTGGATGTTTCTTTGACACGTACCACCTACCTAAGCATTGTTGCAGACCATGTACATCCTTTCATGGAAACGGTATTCCCTGGTGGTTGTGGCCTCTTTCAGCAGGATAGTGTGCCCTTCCACAAAGCAAAATTTTTCAGGAATGATTTGAGGAGTGTAACAACGAGTTTGAGGTGGTGATTTGGCCTCCAAATTCCCCAGATCTCAATCCAATGGAGCATCTGTGGATTGTTTCGAACAAACAAGTCTGATTCATGGGACATACAGGACATAAAGGATCTACTGATTACAACTTGGTGCCAGATATCACAACACACATTCAGGGGTCTAGTGGAGTCCATGACTTGACGGATCAGGGCTGTTTTGGCAGCAAAAGTGGGACTAACACAATGTTAGGAAGATGATCATAATATTATGTCTAATTGGTGTATGTATGCACATATATATGTGTGTGTGTGTGTGTGTGTGTATATATACACAAACACATACACACACATACTGTATTAAAGCATAAAGATTTTTGTGTGTGTGTCAGTGGTTGGGAAATAGCATTCCACTAGTCGAATGATATCTTACACATATGTGTGGTCACAAACACAAAAATGTTACACCCAGCACATGCCTTTCATTTAATTTCTGCAATTTGTGGTGGAACACAAAAACAAACCAGTCATTTTCACAC
Organism: Pseudorasbora parva; assembly: GCF_024679245.1. Lineage (NCBI taxonomy): Eukaryota > Metazoa > Chordata > Actinopteri > Cypriniformes > Gobionidae > Pseudorasbora > Pseudorasbora parva. Next base: position 22,369,920 of record NC_090178.1, on the reverse strand, counting down.
TCGCTTTCTTTTCCACCCTTATGGCATGTTGGTTTGCAGAGGGCTGAGCGATCAATAGCTCTTAGAGTTTAGTTGTTTTTTTTCCAGTGCTTTATTACATTTTTGTAGTTTGGTTTCACCCCAGGCTGCATTTGTGCCTCAAATGGAGAAATTGTAGGGTATAAAACCGTGAACTCACTTTTATATACATTTGATTCTTTGAGGATATATGTGCAGACTGCACATCTCCTCTCTTTTAAAACATGCACGCATACCCACATGCACATGCTGATTCTCTGTGTTGTGTTGCCTCGGGCAGCCTGTTGGGGCATCATTAGCTGATGAAGCTTCAGTCTGCTGAATTTAGGAGAGGAAAGTGTGCCTGCAGTGTGTGTGTGTGTGTGTGTGTGTGTGTGTGTGTGTGTGTGTGTGTGTGTGTGTGTGTGTGTGTGTGTGTGTGTGTGTGTGTGTGTGTGTGTGTGTGTGTGTGTGTGTGTTATCATCCATCCTCATTGCCTGGGTAAGCCTCACAGTGGGCTGCTTGGTGCTGATTGATGACACAAGTTTAGCGAGACGTCCCCTCTGATTTGTGTCTGCATCTGTTGGAGTAAAGAGAGGTGTGTCTGTCGTTTGCCAGCTGAAATCAAAATAAAAAAGGGGCATTCTGTGGTGGACAAAACTCCTTTATTCAGGTAGTTGAGGTTGTCTTTGTGAAAGCAGTGCAAGCACACAGCTAATTCACACGTGTGTTTGTTTTTTATAGGAAAACTGTAGTGTGTCCCATCATTGACGTGATCAGCGATGACACATTTGAGTACATGGCAGGGTCTGATATGACATATGGTGGGTTCAACTGGAAGCTGAACTTCCGCTGGTATCCGGTACCACAGAGAGAGATGGACCGCAGGAAAGGAGACAGAACGCTACCTGTCAGGTAACACACACAAATGCCTATTATGCCGTCAGATGAGTAAATTGAGATTAAATTGGGTGGAAAACTGTGAGGGTTATAATGGCTAATTTAAATGAGCCTTACTAGTCTTTTAGGTATTGTTGACCCTTGTTGAAATGAAAGTTCTGTCATTGTTTACTCAACCTGGTACCACTGTGATTTTATTTTTTTCCATGAAACGCAGTAGGAAAATAAGGACAAATGCAAAAAAGCAGCATAAAAGTAGTTTTTTTGAAGTCAAATGTTCAAAAGTAAGATAAGTAAACTTTTTTTTTTTTTTTTGACAGAAATTACTCATTTTATTTTGGCACGGATGCATTAAATGCATCAAAAGTAAATGTAAAGACATTTATAATGTTCTAAATTCTATTTTAAATAAATTCTGTTTATCAAAGAAGGCTAAAAAGAAAGTTGAATAGCTTCTACAAAAATATTAGGCAGCACAGCTGTTCTGATTTAATAAGAAGAAATGTTTCTTGAGCACCAAATCAAACTAACTAACTAACTATCATTTCTGAAGAACCATGTGTGTCAATTTAAAAAATATATATTTCAAATTATATATAAATATATTACAAAATATTACTTTTCTTACTGTATTTTAAGTTAAATAAATACAGCTATGAAGAGCATACAAGATGTTACTGACCGAAATTAAAATCATCATTTAAATCATTATAATATTTTCCTCCAGTGAGATTTTTAGACTGACATGAGATTACATGACAGAATGTTTTATGAGAAATATTTATTCAGTTATATAGTGTTTCCATGGGCAACAGTCATTATTGTAAAATATTTGACGGCTGAATGCTGTGAATAACTAATCATACAATAAATACTCCTGAGACCTGTTTAATAAAAATGAATATATGAGAATATTGTTTATGTGTATATAATATTTGCAGTGTAACAAATTAACAGAAGTAAATTTAATTGCATGTCAAGAGACAGACATTAGTGCACAAATTTAACCATACAAAGTAAGCATTGTTATTTATGAGATAATGAACTTTTTTCTGATATGCAGTGTTGTGTGGCAATGTAGTGTACAACTTTTTGTAATTGTGTTTCACATTATACATTCTGTTTCACACAAAAAAAAATTAAAAGTAGTAAGCAGAACACAGCGTGCACGATACATTAGTATTCCATTTTAAACAGAGGCGTAATTTATCATCCTTTTAGAAACCTTTTCCCATTTTTTAACTGACAATAAAAAGTAGGACTGATAACAAGTAGTCAGAAGAGGTATAGATTTCACAAGCCAGAATTGAACTCGCATTGCCTGCATGAGCGCCACGACAATGAATCGAGCATTTGTGTTAACCACTAGACTAGGCAATGGCTCATATTTGTAAAGGCCTTTTAAATGTAAATTCAACATTTATTTTTTACTTTCTAAAAAAGGTATTTTACATCAACTTTAAGCTAAGGAATATGAAAGAGTATCTCCAGCCCTGCAGCTAAACACTAGAGTTAACACACAGATGAGGGAGTTTTTATCCACACCAGCACTTTGCCCAGAGGAGAGTGTGTTTACCTGCTCACCTCATAACTACAGGAACAGAGTAGCTCTAAGCTTTCTGCTGCATGGTTTCTTCAGAGATCCTGTGTTTTTCAGACCTGCACGTTGCTTTTATCAGAACGTTCTGACGCCACACTTGTATTTCAACGACCCTTCGTTTGCTTCATCTCCTTTTACTTCAGTGCCTGGTTTTCTGCCAGCATGAAAACAACTTGAGATCATAACAACAACAGGTTCTTACTTGGGGAAAACATGACTGTAAATGAGACGTGCTGCAGGGGATTGATGGAAGGAAAACAGGAAAGAACAGAGGGCGCCTGCTGAGGGAAATGGACGAAGAGTAAAAGATATTTAAAGAAGGAAATGCTGTTGCTAAAATAGGCACATGCAAACATGTTCATTTTATCGAAGATCTCGTTCCCCTGAGTGGCACACGACATGCTTGTTTGTGACGGAGTGAACTGGAGAGGAAGAGCTGCTTTTAAAAGATATGATTACCCTGAAGTTGTTTTTGCATCATAGAATTAAGCACTGTATGTTTTTTGTTTTGTTTTGCATAGGACCCCCACCATGGCAGGTGGCCTCTTCTCCATAGACAGAGATTATTTCCAGGAGATTGGCACATATGATGCAGGCATGGACATCTGGGGAGGAGAGAACCTGGAGATCTCCTTCAGGGTCAGTCGCACCACTGAGATTAAATCAATCAACCACCGCTACCTGCAATCCTACCCACAGTTCCACTTTTATATAATATGCCGTTCTGGTGTTATTGATGATTCGATTATACTCTGAGAGCTAATATGTATCTGTGTTTGTCAGATTTGGCAGTGCGGGGGGACGCTTGAGATCGTCACTTGTTCTCACGTCGGTCACGTGTTCCGTAAGGCGACGCCGTACACGTTCCCTGGTGGAACTGGGCAAATCATCAACAAGAACAACAGAAGGCTGGCAGAGGTCTGGATGGACGAGTTCAAGAACTTCTTCTACATCATCTCACCTGGTCAGTCACATTACATGCTACTCGTGTCAAACCATAAACAAGACACTTAAAAAATAAAGATGTATATGGTAACTACTGGTAAATATTTGCCAACTTCCTTGGTTTATTATTGGCCCCCGATATCGTCGATAATCTTACATCTGGGCACTTACGAGATATCATCAATGTCTCTAAAAAGTCAATATAGGGGCTTAATAATGGTTATAGAGTCGGATTTGTAATCCAAAGGTCGTAGGTTCGAGTCTCAGTACCGGCAGGAAATTTATGTGGGGGGAGTGAATGAACAAGCACTCTCTTTCACTATCAAAACCCACAACTGCTGCAACAAAAAAATGGCTGCCCACTTGTCCTTGTGTAGTGTGTTTGTGTGTTCAGTACTCACTGTGTGTGTGCACTTGAATGGGTAAAATGCAGAGCACAAATTTACTTCACTTCATATATACGATAATAACATCATATCGCCCAGCCCTAAGTAAGCATTTTTTTTTAAATAACATTTTCTTATCTTCTCTCTCATTCACGTCTCTTTGCCCTTCTCTGTCTCGGCCTCTTTCTATGACTGTCTCTCTTTCTCTGTGTCTGTCTCTTTAATGTGGTGTGTGTGTGTTATCAGCGTCTTGGGCACTCGAGCTGTATTGACTCAGAAGAAGATGTTGGATAATAGATATTAATGTCACTGTCAATAGTGTCCAGTGCAGCTCAGAGCTATTTGTGTGACTGTGTACGTATTGTGTTATTTTTTCCCCTCCTCTATACAGATTCCTCTGTAGGCTCTCTCCTGATTGTTAGGGCTGCAAGGCAAGTGTTTGAACAAAACCCTAACAATAAGTATCAAACGGTGGCATGTAACTCGTCCTTTAGTGTTTGTGCTACAGGCAGGAATGATACCTCAAGTCATGACGCTTGTGAAGGAGAAGTGTGCTATTACATTTCGAAGCAATCACACTTTTGTCTGGGAAACAATAGAACTTTGATTGAAAAAGAGATCTGAAACATATGTAGCACAATAGAGCATTTTGTTGTAGTCACAGTTTTTTGTCTTATAAATAAAATATTCTATACTCATTTTGCATGTACTGTGTGTGTGTGTGTGTGTGTGTGTGTATGTGTGTATGTATATATATATATATATATATATATATATATCTGTTTAGCTTTATTTCATTTTAGTATTTAAATTTCTATCAGACTTATTTTAAACTTACTTCTTTAAGTTTAAGTTGTTATGTAATACATATATATATATATATATATATATATATATATATATATATATATATATATATATATATATATATATATTATTAGTTTTTTTTTTCCAGCTTTATTTCAATTTTATCAACAAAAAAAAAGATTTATTTAACAACACCGTTGTCGTTGTTGACAATATTAACAGTTCCACTAAGGAACCACCCCAAACACCCTACAAACCACCTTGCAAAGCCATAGCAATCCAGAGCATTGCATAGCAACATGCAAAAACACAATCAGAACACCTTGGCAACCACCCGAAACGCCCTAGAATCATGGTGGAACAATGAAATGTCTGGGTTTATTCACAGTTTTGCATTCTGTGTGTGTTTGTTTGTTGCAGGTGTGACTAAAGTGGATTATGGAGACATCTCTTCCAGATCATCCCTGAGACAGAGACTGCAGTGTAAGCCATTCTCCTGGTACCTTGAAAATGTCTACCCAGACTCCCAGATACCACGCCACTACTACTCGCTGGGAGAGGTCTGTATCTGACTCTGACTCTCTCACTCACACACTCAAACATACACATGCTGATAGCAAAAAAGGGAAATCATTGCTTAGTGTGATAAACACATTTCTGTGTGTGTGTTAAAGAAGCACAGGTGTGAATTAGCGAGGGGCGCTCTTTTTCTCGGGGTTGACGGTGTCACAGGAATTGATTGGTTTTTTTTCTTCCATTCCAGTCACTGTGTTCAGGAAATGAGAGGCATTTATTCTCTCCTAGTCTGTTCTCCCTCTGTCATCGTCTTGTTTCCTTTTCCGTCTCTCACCCTTTCGTTCCATCTGTCCATCGCTGCCTTTCTCTTTATCAGACATTCTTATGAATAAAACATGTATGTCATCTCTGATGTCTGAAACTCGCTGAGAACGGAGTCGGTCTGTTCTCCAGACTGGCTAAGGCTCTATCTTCCATGTGCTAGCCACGGTTCATTCCCTTTTGGCTCATCCTTGTCTCTCCTTTCCGCCGATTGTGACATTGTGAGGTGTAGGGCAGGATAGTTTCACCGACAGAATAATATATGGAAGATATGACGTCCCAGTGATGCTCCACATGTAGCCAGGAAAAACTGCCCGAGCGCACAGCTATACAATACCATTCAAAAGTTTAGGGTCGGTAAGATTTTTTAAAATGTTTTTGAAAGAAGTCTCTTATGCTCACAAAGACTCGCCATTTATTTGATACAGAAAAAAACTGTAATATTGTAAAATATTATTATTACAATATTACATATCTGTTTTCTATTAAAACATGTTTAATGTAATTTATTCATGTGATGGCAAAGCTGAATTTTCAACATTATTACTACAGTCTTCAGTATCACAGGATCCTTAAGAAATCATTCTAATATGCTGATTTGGTGCTCAAGAAACAATTATTATTATTATCCATGTTGAAAACAGTTTGTTATTTTGTCAGTTTACTGCTTATTATTTTTGTGGGAACTCTGATAAACTGATTTCCAGCAATCTTTGATGAATAGAAAGATCAAAAGAACAGCATTTATTTGAAATATAATTTTTTTGTAACAATGTAAAACTCTCTTTTGATCAATTTAAATCATCCTATTTCTTAATAAAAACCTTTGAACAATAGTGTGTGAAAAAGAAGGTTTAGGAGCAGTAAGATCATGCAGAACGCCATGAGAGGCTAGGGCTTGGTAAAAATATCGATTTTACAATAATTTGCATGTTTCATTTAAACTTAGTAATCTCAGTATTGATTCCTAAAATCCCAGAATTGATCAATGTTCAGGTCTGTAGGTTTTTCGCACATAGTGCAAACCATCTCTTGTCTTACCATCTCTGAAAACCACAAGTAGTGCAGTGCATCGCTTAAACAGGCATGTGACTTACATAGGCTATTATGTTTGTATTTTTTATTCTATCTTTATTGTTTTAGTCTGTATTTTTTCTTTACTCTGTACAGCACTTTGGATAGCTTTGCTATGGTTAAATGTGCTATATAAATAATATTTACTTTACTTACTATGTTCTATACAGGACACACAAAATGCACACCTTAAAAATAAATGTTTTCAGACATTTTCTGCACCTCTTGCTTATTAACATGCCAATTTTGTTTTTAAAACCCAATACGAATCGCAGTCCAAACAACATCCATCCGTTTTGGTTGAGCATTTGAAAATATTTTTCCTTTTTTACTCAAGATAGGATTTTGTGAACATTATTGAGTATACACACGTAATGTCCGTTTAATTTCATACTGGTAGCTGGAGGGCGCCCTCGCACAGAAAGTCCAAAAGTGAGACTCATAGAAGTCATAAAAAGTATGACGTTCGAGGAAATCCCTCATATGGACAAATACATTCACATATCACTGCCGCTGAATAGCATGCATGTTTGGACTGAAGCATGAAAACAATTAACATGCGGTCGAGACCGGTTTGTGTGTTGTTCTTTATAATGATAATCAGCATAGTCTCCATCACTGCATGGAATGCTATAAAATATATTTCTGCCTGCATTCTTTGACATGAAACCACATCAGATCACAAAAGGATGAACACTTGACTATTGACGTTATGAAGAGAGTTTGAAGTAAAAACGTCATTAAATGTTCTCTTTTGTTGGACGTTTGCAAATGCTTCCCATTACAAATGTAGAGAGATTGTGCAGCCCTATATTAATCTCACACACAAACAAGCACACAACAAGTGCTCACTTCACACAAAAATGCATCTCTTTCTCAATCGCATGCGAAACTGCATCGCACGCGTGCCACTGTGGTAAGTAAGGGATAATGTACAACCAGCTGGGTGTACATTATCCCGCTTATTACACGGCTACTAGTCTCAAATAAATTAGACACAAAATATTGTCGAGATTAAATATTTTATTAGCTCTTACGCAAAGCTTCCGCGAAGAAAAACAGTTCCAAACTGCTTTAAGCCTTTATCTATTGCTGCTAAATGTTGAAAATGAATGCTGAAAGGGTTAGTTCACCCAAAAATGAAACCAAACCTATGATTTACTCACCCTCAAGTCATTATAGGTGTATATGACATTCTTCTTTCAGACAAATACAATCGGAGTTATATTTAAAAAGTCCAGGCTAACGTTAATCCCAGCAGTAGTTGTAAGTTATCTGTTTCTGAAGTCCATAAAAAATGCAGCTGTCCGTCAAATAACGTGCTCCACGCAGCTCCGAAGGGTTAATAGAGCCTTCTGATTCGAATCGATGCGTTTGTGTAAGAAAAATATCCATATTTAAAACTTTAGAAAGGAAACCCGCCTTGAAGTCTCCCATTGTAGCCGGCTGCTTAAGTATTTAACAGCCACAAGATGGCGCCAGCGTTAAGCACTGGTCAAGATAACTCGTAGTACCCGGATGAGCGGTTGTTATCTGGAAAAATAACATACCGCTGGAATGCGTGATTGACCATCAATTGACCATTGAATCAAATATTTCACAGCCGTGTAATAAATATATTCATCGCACTGACTGATTTTTTCGTAGCATTTTACAGCCCTGTGAATGCCTATTTTTGTACATTCTTGAAAATGTATTAGTGCAGTACTTATTCACTCAACTCCATAGTTCAGACTCTTTTGTTAATTATTTGATTTAGTATTTTTTCAGACTGGTGAAAAGAATTAACTGAATTGGAGTCGTTTTGAATTGAAAACACTGGAAAAAAATCTATAACCAGCCCATTCCAGTTATTGAAAAAAACTATTGAATTATTTCTTTTATGAAACAAAACAGCCAAGTATTAAATTAGTGTTTACATAAAACATTGGCTAAATATAATAGCGTACTGCCAGTGAAGCTGTTAAATAAGTTTGTCATGGTTTAAGCCCCACTGATCTTGACGTTTGTGTAACAGTGTTTTGGATGAAAGCAGTGAGCTGTCTTTCCCTTCATCTGCAGTCTTTCATCAAGTACACATTTACGTGTGTATGTGTGTTTGATTGGCACAGTTGCCTCTCAGTTCGTCGATACCCTCTCCCCCCCATCCCCCGGTGTGCGATAAGCTTTGGGTAATTAACCGTGTTTCACACTCAGAAAGAGACGTGACTGTGTTTATTCATGCAGGAGAGCTGCTTGAGTGTGTCTAATCTATATGTGTGATCTGTCCGATTGCAGATCCGTAATGTGGAGACTAACCAGTGTCTGGATAACATGGCCAGGAAAGAGAATGAGAAAGTAGGCATTTTCAACTGCCACGGCATGGGCGGCAATCAGGTCAGCTCCTCGCATCCTTTTCACTTTAAAAACATGCTCATTTAGAGTAATGTTGTTGATCTTTACGACAGGTTTGACACTGATGTATTGTGACCTTTTCCACCTGCTCAGGTTTTTTCGTACACAGCCAATAAAGAGATCCGAACTGATGACCTCTGTTTGGATGTATCCAAACTCAATGGTCCGGTGATGATGCTCAAGTGCCATCACTTGAAAGGCAACCAGCTCTGGGAATATGACCCTGTGGTAAGTATATATGTGCTTTCAGATTGCAAAATCACATTAATGCTCTTATTATTCTATGGGGCAAGGAACTGCACCAGGAAAAAATATTAAAATTAGCCTTTGAATGTATAGCTGCAATACTTAAACATTAGCCCCCGGTTTCAGAGACAAGGCTTAAAGGAATAGTTCACCCAAAAATTAAAATTACCACATGATTTACACACCCTCAAGCCATCCTAGGTGGATATGACTGTCTTCTTTCAGACAAATACAATCAGAGTTATATTAAAAAATATCCTTGCTCTACCAAGCTTTAAAATGGCAGCCAAAAATTTGAAGCTCAAAAAAGTGCATCCATCCATTATAAAAGTAATCCACTCGATTCTGGGTGTAATAAAGGACTTCTGAAGCAAATTGTTGGATTTTTGTCAGAAAAATATCAATATTTAACATGTTTAAGGTAAAATATCTAGCTTCCGGCAGACCGATTTTCGTATTCAACTTATGGAAAAAGCGATGACATCAGATGTATTGTAAGCATTTTGAACTGCAAGAGGAGTTACACTTTCTTTGTAAGTTGAATATTTTACCTTATAAAGTTTAAATATGGATATTTATCTTAGATAAACCCATCAATTTACTTCAGAAGGCCTTTATACTGACAAGTGAAAATTGCTGCTTGTGGTAATCAACAACATGCCCCAAATGTTGCTGATAGAGCTTCATTTGTTTTGAATCCAGAATACTCCCAGAACGTGCCTATTGTCTGATCCCGGAAAAGCCCTTAATCCAATTCTGTCCAATCCTGCTCGTGGAGGTCTACCTTCATGCAGAGTTTAGCTCCAACCTCTCTAGATGTTTCTAGTAATCCTGAATACTTTGTTCAGTTGTACTCCAGCTATAAATAGAGTAGGCCAGTGTTCAGTCCTTATCCTGGAAGGCCAATTTCCTGCAGAATTTAGCTTCATCAAACCTACCTGGAAGCTTCTTTTGATCCTGAAGGACTTTGTTGGGTTCGAAATAAGACACTATTTGAGGGGGCAGCCATTTGTGTAGTGGTGTCCAAAGCCATAGTGGACGTTATTGAGTGCACTAAATCAGTTCCATAATGTGCCACAATAACACGTGTACAGCTGATGTGCATTAAACAGTTAGAGAATATCCATAATACTTTTGTGTCTGACCAAAAGATGACACTCGCAGCTGAATCATCCATCCATCCATTTTCCAAACCACTAGTCCAATGTAGGTACAGCATAATACAGGTATACATGCTTTTTAATTGATTATTAAATGGTTTAATTAAGGTTTATACATGCTAGTTTCTACTACTGGAACTGGCAGTTGGCTTCGTTTCAATTATTATTAAACGGCAAGCACAAACTACGCAAAAGGGGCATCACTTCCGTGCACTCACTGTGCAAATTCACTCACTTGTTTGCACTTGCCCTTCAAGTTGACTTTATTAGTAGAGTAATGTAAGCAGTAGTGAATAGGAGCAATTTTGAACGCAGCTCTTGATTAGCTGGTTCAGGTGGGTTTGATTTGGGATTGATGGGAAGGGATAGAGCTATGTTGGAAGTTTGGACTTACAGGATTGGGCACCCTTAGACTAGGAGGTAAGCTCTGCAGGGAGGTGAGCTAGCTTCAAGAAGATCTGATGTCCAGGGGTATCAGGGTGAAACATTAAAATTATATATAAAAAATGTTGGCTAACACAACATATGCAAAACAATGTGCCAAACCACCATTCTGCTCATTCATGGAGATGTATGCATGTTTATGCAGATTGTACTCTTGATTTTCACCTTTAGGGTCCATATGGTCATGTATGTCATATAGCATCAAAGTCAGTCAGCTAACCTTTTAAAGCTGTCTGTCTGCAGGATGCCCGCTCATATTTCTCTTGTAATGTATGTGCATTAACATCCACCCTGTGGCTGCCCTTGTAAACACTGTTGGAGGGACGCTAGTTTAGTTAGATTTAATCACTTCTCAGTCAATCTTAGAAATACAAAGCTCCATTTTGGTATATGACTTAAATGCCACTTTAGGCCTGGGGAGAATGAATTAGCCGAGGGGAGGAACGTGGACGATTGCGTTTTGTATTCCTCTTCTGTTGGCTTAAAGAGATGCCTGTTACTCCGAAAGCCTCCTCTTTCTCCTCCTCCTCCCCCTCCTCGCCCCAGATTCGAAGCCCCCACCATGCTGGCCCTTCGCCCAGAGAGACGGAAGGCTGCACAAAATAGAGAACTCGAGCAGAGACTTTCCACTGCCAGATAAAGGTTCTGTTTTTCAGTGAAGAGAGGGAGAGAGAGACAGACAGAGTGGAAGGAAGGGAGATTCAGAGTAAGCGAGATCAGGAATTCTCTTGCCAACAAGAGCACCTCTCCTGCATGCATTACCATACATTACCATCGCTAGCTCATCGACGTGTGTGTGCGCTCTCACACCTTACATCGTGTGTCTTATAGGTTCCACCGCTATCCTAATTGTATCTGTGCGGCTTAATGCTTCCCGCTAGACTGAAACTCTAGAGCACTCGGCTCACCCAAGGCCCATTACACACACTGACACACATGCTCCACTGTAAAGCAAGCCCTGTGCATCGACAATTTGTCTTTGCCCTGGAGCGCACAGGTTGCCCAGCCGTGCGTGTATAGTGCAGAATGGCATATTGCTTACTATCAGTACTATTATATTACACTATGAATCCTGAGCACAGGAATATTTGGATGACCTACTACATTTGCCTGAATGTGCACTATAAATCCAGCACACCGCATGGCTCCCACAATGCAGTGCGCTTAATTTTTTGTCTAGTGTGACAAATAGAATAGACCACCACACTTTGCTCATTTGATTGAACCACCAAAATTGACCTGATAACCAAATTAAATTAGAAGAATTTGCAACAATGTTCAATGTATCAAAAAACATTAATTTTATTTTCTATTATTACGTTTTTCCCATGACCCCATATATGATTTTATTATTTATTTATTTATTAATTTTTTTTAAATATTTTATATGGCTGCCTGTGTTTGTGTGTATTTTTAATATTTGTTTTTATTATATATTACTTATATTTTTGCATCTGCAACCGAGTGTGCAGCATTGTGAGGTCAATGTGTATTATATCAGGGGTTTTCAATCTTTTAGATGCCACGGACCCCCAAATATGACATCTTAACATAACGTGTTAAAAACACTCACAAAAAATAATATTATACATTTAAAATGAGTATGTTCTTATATATTATTATATATTTTTTATTTTATATATTATTATATATATTAACATTATTATATATTTTGTTCTCCTCAATGTACTAATGTATTATTTTTCTTATAATATATTGCTATGTTTCTTGCTTATTTAATTTGAAAAAAATGTTATTTATTTATATTAATATTTTTTATTTTAAACTAATTCAATTGGTTTAATTATATATTTTCTTCTCAATGTACTAATGTATTGTTATTTTTCTTGTAATATATTGCTATGTTTCTTGCTTATTTAATTTTAATAACATTTTTATTTATTTATATTAATATTTTTTATTTTAATCTAATTCAATTTATTAAATAGATTAATAACTAACTAATATTTTTAATCAAATTTTTACATCAAATATATTGCTTTACTATTTTTATTTTTACTATTATTATTATTATTATTTTATTTTATTTATTTATTTTTATTCTAGACTTTTCCACAGACCTCCTGTCCCTTTCTCGCGGCCCCCTGGGGGTCCTCGGACCCCAGTTTGAAAACCCTGTATTATATATCAACAATATATAGTTTTTCTTTGGCATTGCATTCTAAACATGACCAGTTTTTTTTTTGCTTTGATGGGTCACATGCATCATATCCATCTCTCTCTCGACCCGCAGAAGCTGAGCCTGGTACACGTGAACAGTAATCAGTGTTTGGATAAGGCGTCTGAAGACGACAGTCAGGTGCCCAGCGTCAAGGACTGCACCGGGGGCCGCTCGCAACAGTGGCTCCTCCGCAACGTCACACTGCCAGAGATATTCTGAGATCGCCCAAGGACGGACAGATGGACAGACTCTCGCAGCGACGCTGATGGAGAGGGAGCGTGAGAGAGAAAGGACTGCTTTCCTCTCAATCCTGGGGGTCTGCCTTCAAATGATCTAAAAGAACAGAACCGCATATGTATATGAATCTCCCCATCACTCCACCTTGCCGAGGAAGAAAAATGAACAATGGAGATGAAGACTCGTGGAGAAAGAAACTTGAGTTTGATGCCCTTAACCTCGTCATTCGAGGAGCAGCGGACATTTTGGTTATGTTTACGAGAACGCCTCCCTTTTAGAGTATCAGTGTGTGTGTGTTAATGTGTGTGTGTGAGATGGGAATGGGTGAGTCATGATGTTTTCCACAGGAGTTTTTTTTTTTTATTTAAGTATTTTTCAAGCCTTGTAGAAGTGAAGGGTATCTAGCACATGAAGGAGAGGCTGACGTGTGTTTGCATGTGTGTGCATGTGAGTTTTCAAGTGTGTCACATATCAGGATGGATCTCCTGTCTGTGGACGTTACAGTGGTCTGCCATCCGTCTGAAGCAGGGGCTCCCCCTACTGGCCACCGACACACGCTGAGCTCTCTATCAATCTTAGTCTCAGTCAGTGGACTACCTACAATCAATCACGTATAGATCTATAATCAATGAACGTGATGACTGATCATCTAGGACGTGTTTCATATCGTCAGTGTTCATGTAACTTTTTTTACTTTACACCAGTGGTTGATACTTTTTTTGGTTTCAGCATTTTTGAGTGCCACGTACAAGCACTTTTCACTTGTTTGTTTTAGAACTGTCCGAGTCTTGTCTGTTAAAGGTATGATGGTAATTTGACACGCAATTTCAGGACTGTCTTGAACTTACCCCAAACGAATGCCTTCCTCTGGGTTCCAGCCCTTCGGCCGACATGGGTTACCCATAAGCACGTGGGTTGTTCGGGAAGAGATGGATCATGTCATATCATCCAACAGTAAAAGGGCTCAGTCTCACTGTGTTACATGCACGAGAAAGAACTCTTTTGTCTGATATCTTTCTTTGTTTACGTTCACTTTAAATCGTTACTGATTTTTGTGTAGTTTTTTTTTTAAATTCATCAACACATTTGGAGTCTGAAGCTGACTGTCTAGTGCCCCGTGTGAGGCACTGGAAGCGGTTTCCCTCGTTTCTTCTGATGTCTGATAGCCTAAAGAGATTGGCCTGCATTTCAGATTCATGCATTTCATTCTTTTGAATTTACTTTTAAATGGTCATTTCAGCTGTGATGGTTGAGGATGTTTGGAAAATGAAAGTGAAGCCCTCTGTTTTGAGAGTTATCATGTGGAATCAGGAATCAGTCTTGACCCTGTCTAAATACTTCAAATGATCTGGACTCACCGCGGACCAAAAGATGATTCTAAATTGTAAGATTCTACATTCAAATTATAATCATTTTAAATAAAGATTGTTACATTGTACAAACAGTTTGTAAAAAAACAAAAAAACAGTTCTAAATACTGATTCTAGATTCTACAAAAGATTTTTAAAAGTTCTAAATTTTAAGCTTATTAATAATTTAAAAATCCTAAACTGTAAGATTGTAGATTCTAAATTGAGATTCTAATTGTAGAAATCTTAATTGTATGGTTGTAAAAGCAGATTCTAGATTCTACATTGTGTGATTCATGTATTCTTAATAAAAGGGCGGTTTCACTGCATAGGATGGGTAAAGATCTTGCGAGCATTTGGACAGGGCCTCAAGATCATCTGTGTAGATGTGTGAGTGTACACAAGTGTGTGTGTTTATATTTGTCAAAGGGATGTCTTTTGTTTTTGTCTTGTATGTTTAATTAAGGAGGGTCTGGCCTGCTGATTGGTGGGTTGGAGAGCGCTGTGTTGAGTTGATCTACAGGCTGGAGAAATAAACCACAGAAAGTTTACAGTCCAACTTCTCCATTAGCATTTATGATCTTTGTTCATGCGTGCACACGTTTGTTTTTTGTGAATTGTGGGAACATTCCATTGGCATAATGGTTTTTATACCGTTC